>NC_135377.1:71202144-71392960 GCF_049243985.1 Paroedura picta | reverse complement strand
TGGCTAAACAAATCAATGTCCCATATGCCTTAAGAGTTGGGCAGAAAATTAGTCTATTATTTCTTCTGCCTTTTCATTCCAGGTAAAATCTGTGACTTGTTATCTGAAGGCACGATCAGTGAGATTACCACACTCGTTCTGGTGAGTGTCTTCTACTTCAAAGGCAGCTGGGAGGAGCCATTTGAAGTGGGGATGACCAAGGAGATGCCGTTCCGACTCAATAAGGTAACCACAGTGCTTAGTTCCACCTTCCTTCTTTCACCCGTCTGTACAAGATGCATTTAAGGTGACGTCCTCCAACAGGTGCACCAGCTTGCGATTGCATTCCAGGTCAGGTTTAGGGCTCTGGTTTTAAACTTTAAGGCCATATGTAGTCTGGGCCCAGTGTACCTATGGGACCACCTCTCCGAATATGTCCCGGAAAGAGCCTTGCCCTCAGCCGGTACAAACAGACTAGTAGTCCCTGACCACAAAGAAATCTGGCTGGCCTTGACCACACCTTCTTGGCCTTCGCTGGTGCTTGGTGGAATGAGCTCCCAGAAGAAGAAGACGAAGAAGACGAAGACAAAGACAAAGAAGTTGGTTCTTATATGCCGCTTTTCCCTATCCGAAGGAGGCTCAAAGCGGCTTACAGTCGCCTTCCCATTCCTCTCGCCACAACAGACACCCTGTGGGGTGGGTGAGGCTGAGAGAGCCCTGATATCACTGCTCGGTCAGAACAGTTTTATCAGTGCCGTGGCGAGCCCAAGGTCACCTAGCTGGCTGCATGTGGGGGAGCGCAGAATCGAACCTGGCATGCCAGATTAGAAGTCCGCACTCCTAACTACTACACCAAACTGGCATCAGGGCCCAGTCAGATAACAATACATTTTGCAGAGCCTGCAAAACAGAGCTCTTCCAGCAGGCCTGTGGTCAGGGCAAGTAAAACCACCACTAACAACATCTTACTGGCCTTCCTCCTGTACCTATACGCCCAACCTTAGTTCGGGGGTTACATCTCTGGGTGGACTTTGTGCTTTAGAAATTATTTAATAATGCTGAATGGTGATTTCAAGAATACTGTTTTTCTGCATTTTGTTCACTGCTCCGAGTCCACTTCAGCAGAAAGGGCGGTCTAGAAAGTCAAAGAAATAAATAGAAAAATACATTTGTGAATGGAAACCTCCTTTTCTACACAGGTCTCTTGGGCTGGACTGAGGCCACGATTTCGGTATTTTATGCTACTCACCAAATAAGTACCCCTGCTGCTATTTTCAGTCTGGTTATATTTTAACCAAAATGCACAGTATAATACTTTATATGGCTATAAAAACCATCTAAATGTAACACTGAATATTCCTGCATTAGGTTCTTTGGAGCCAGAGTTCAATTTAAATGCTTTTTGACCCAAAGGATGGATGGATTTTGATGAAGCCAATGAATGTATTCATGCCTTGTCAACCTCCTCTCCAAATGGCCAGTGATGGCGTGGAAGGGGTGTCCACAGCTCTGCTTCCCAACCATATTCTGTCCCACTTCTGGGGTTTCTCAAAGCCTGAAGAATGTCTCAGGGTGAAAAAGTTGAGACAGGTTACTAATCTACTTTCATCCACTGGCCCCCCAGGCTGAAAGAGAAAAATCAGGACTCAAAAGCAGCGCTCCAGGCTTGATGTGAGATTTATACATGATTGTCAGGTTTTAAGTTTAGCTTCATTTGACTCTAGCAGGATCTCTGAAAGAGCTTAAGAATTGGTTCAACGAGACGCTGTGTCTTCAGGCAGTCACCCCAACCCTTGGTGTTACGGTTGATTCCTGCGTGCTTTTAAAGGCCTGGATCTGGGATTTTTATACTCAGAGTGGTGTGAGAAGGACAAAACTTTGCTTGATGGCTGAAGGCAAGTGGGAACGCGGAACTGGTTAAAATTCTAGATACCCCTATTTGCTCCCTAAGGTTTGGAGGTGGCCTACTAGGGGGCTGGACAGGAACCCTGAGTATCCTTGGGCTGTGTCTCGTCTTAGGCTGAAGGAACCTTCTGTAACTTCAGTGGTTCTGCCTCTAGAGGAGTACTTAATGGCCACTGGAAGCTACAACACATAACTTGCTTTAATATATTTTGGGCAATATTTTTCCTGTCTATGTCCACTTATCAATTGTGCACCTACAATCTCTCTGCCCCATTTTTTCATTCCTCCCTCCAGAAAGAAAAGAAGACCGTGAAGATGATGTACATGTCCAAGAAGCTTCCTTTTCGGTACATCCCTGAATGCAAATTGAGCGTCCTGGAAGTGCTGTACAAGGGGAAAGAGCTTAGTATGATTGCCCTGCTGCCCGACGACATTGAAGATAACTCCACTGGCATGGAAAAGGTGATCTCCCCCCCCCCCAAAAAAAAAGACATATAAAATATTTTGCCTAAATAGTGATATATCAGATGTATGGAAAAATGCAGAAACAGAGAAGCCGGCAATACAGTATTTTGCTTTTAATTCAGAAATGTAGACAGGAACAAGGGGAGTCTTCACTGGTTCGGAACATTGCTTCATCTGGTCCAGTAATTCATTCCATTCTTCTCATCTTATCAATCAATTCCATTCCATTCCTTCATTCCTTTATTCCTTCATCATTCACTGCTCCTCTATGTATCCTGGCTGAGGGTGGTGTATAACATGTTTGCAACAAAGTTGAAATCAGAATACAAAACTTTACAACAAATAATTAAAACTCAGTCCCAATGCTCTGCCTCCATATATCTGGGTGGTGTGGGTATTTTTTGGGGGGTGGGATTTGTCTCTGCAACCTACTCTCAGCCAAATGCCTGCTGAGAAGAGCTCAGGCCTGCAGGCCCTGCTGAACTTTGACACAGGGCGCGTGTCTCTGCAGACAACATATTCCACCAGGTTGGGCCCAGGGCCAAAAAGGACCTGGTTGAGTCCAGTTGTACTTTGAGAGGGCAGGGACCACCAGCACATTCGCATCTGGAGATCTTAGAGTTGGCCTGGGGATATTTTGGGATAGGAGGTTTCTTAGATATGCGGAGTATTCTAATGGCTTCTGGAGGACTCAGAGAGGACTGTCCAAATTCTTCTGCTCAAGACCCCTTTTCACTAACCTGCCCTGTCTGAAGGAATATGGTCAGCCACTGAGCTGTAGCATCTGTGACAGCCACCCCAGTAGGACCCCACAAGCTCTCCTCCATAAGCATTTTTCAGTTGCACATTAGGGTTTATACTTTTTGCTAACTGAGTGTAAATTTTTGTCTCATGACAATATTTTGAAATGATGTCCTGGTTCTCTCTGTGTCTGTCTCTAATTGTAGCTGGAGAAGGAGCTCACCGTAGAAGAGCTCCAGGAGTGGATAGACCCAAGAAAGATGTCCGTCAGTGATGTTCATGTGTACTTCCCGATACTTAAGCTCCAAGAGACTTACGATCTGAAGCCATATTTATCAGCATTGGGACTGCTGGATGTCTTTGACAGCTCCAAGGCCGATTTGTCAGGGATGTCGAGATGCCGTAAGCTCAACTTGTCCAAAATTACTCACAAGTCATTTATAGAAGTGAACGAAGGAGGTACAGAAGCTGCAGCATCAACTACTAGAATATCAATGGTTTGCAGTCAGCCTAGGGAAATAGTTATCCAATTTGACCGTCCCTTTCTGATTTTAATCATTGTAAAAGAGGAAAAAAATATACTTTTCCTCGGAAAAGTTGCTTCTCCATGAAACAGGAAACAAAAGGCAGAACCATGGAGGAGAAATCACCAAATTAGGTATCCTTACCTTGATTGCAAGAGAATTAAGATCTTTTACTCACTGTACAATCCTGTGCAGTTAGGCCAACTTTAAGCCCTACTGCTTTCGGTGGCTTAGGTGGAAGGAAGCCTGCCTTGGCTTGATTTCAATGCAGCTTGGCTTCCCTTGTGCTTGTTTTGCTGATTATGCTTGCATGTTTTAACACTGTGTCCCACCACTTCTGTGCTGAATGTTGCCTGTAAAATGGAGTGAGGCATTAGTTGCTTGAATTGAAGGGATGTTGCCCCAAAGGTGGACATGAACAAATTTTGGAGCAGTTGTTCCAATTGTGGTCTTTCCTTAAAGCTGATTGTGATTATTTCTTAGGATCAGCTGCTTTTGCTCCCAAAATTCAGTACCGTTGAACCTGAAAACTGGATTTTTTTTGCTCTTCAGAGAGCCAGCGGTCCTTAATCTGGAGAACTGGTTTTGATTCACAGCTCATATACATGAAGCCTGCTGGTTGACCATGAGACAGTCACATTTCTCTCAGAGCCCTCTAAGCCTCACCTATCTCACAAGATGCTTGTTGTGGGGAGAGGAAGGGAAAGACGATTGGTAGCTGCTATGATAACTCCGTAAGGTAGAGAAACATGAAGTATAGAACTCTTCGGAGTCATTTTGAAAGGCAAGAATGAATAATATAACAATTAGGGCCTAAGAAAATGCCTATGAATGGTAGAAGCACATTTGGAAACAGTTCACCATTCAGTGCTGGGAAGGTGGGAGGTGACCCCCTTTGGATAGGGCAACAGTATTTTCTTTGCTATCAACATGAATATGGTATCTAACTCCTTATTTTCACAATGAACTAATCTAATAAAGCTTTTCCATTTGTCACAGTCACTCTGGTCCAGTCTGATTCAGGTACAAACAGGCATTGGAGAAGCCTTGGGGGTCTATTTATTTATTTAATTATTCAATTTATTTCCCGCCACTCCCTAAGCGGCTCATGGCGGGTCGCAATGTCTTAAAAACCTCATTAAAACTCCCATTAAAAGACTTAAAATCCATCACAACATGGCAGCAGCAAAAAAGATCCCCTTCCTACCCCCATTGCTAAGTGGAGGCGGCGAAGAAGGAGGTCAGTGATGTACAAGAAGCCCAGGGGGGGAGCCATCAGTGTACCTCGCCGACCCCAGCCTCAACCATGGACCTGGCGGAAGAGCTCCTTTTTGCAGGCCCTGCGGAACACCGAAAGATCCCACAGGGCCCGCAGCTCACCAGGGAGCTCATTCCACCAGCTGTGGGCCAGGACCGAAAAGGCCCTGGCCCTGGTAGAGGCTAGGCGTGCTTCCCTAGGGCCAGGAACGACCATCAAGTTTGCGCCTGCAGAGCGCAAGGCCCTGCGGGGTGCATAGGGCGATAGGCGGTCCCTCAGGTATGTGGGTCCCAGCCCACGTGAAGCCTTAAAGGTTAAGACCAAAACCTTGAACCGGATCCGGGCAGCAATAGGCAGCCAATGCAGCTGCCTCAGTACAGGCTGGATATGGGCCCTCCAAGGTCCCTAGCAGCTGCATTTTGCACTAGCTGAAGTTTCCGGATCAAGGGCAAGGGTAGGCCCGCATAGAGCGAGTTACAGAAATCTAGTCTGGAGGTGACCGTCGCATGGATCACACTGGCCAAGTGTTCAGGGGACAGGTAGGGTACTGGTAGTCGGGCTTGGCGAAGATGGAAAAACACCTGGCCAGCTACTTTCTTGACCTGTGCCTCCATAGTCAGGGAGGCATCAATAGTCACACCCAAATTCCTGGCCTGGGACGCGATGGTGAGTTGCACCCCTGCCAGGGTGGGTAAGTGTGTTTCCTGGTCCTGCCCCCTACTACCCAGCCACAGGACCTCCGTCTTGGAGGGGTTGAGTTTCAGACGACTCTGCTTGAACCATTCTGTCACCGCTTCCAAACATCTGGCGAATGGTTCTGGAGGAACCAGCTGGGCCAGAGGACGCGTGAAGATATTGAATAATATATTGAATAAGATATTTTGGGCTGTATCAACAGAGGCATCACATCAAAATCACAAGATGTCATAGTCCCATTGTATACGGCACTGGTCAGACCACACCTGGAGTACTGTGTGCAGTTCTGGAGGCCTCACTTCAAGAAGGACGTCGATAAAATTGAAAGGGTACAGAGGAGAGCGATGAAGATGATCTGGGGCCAAGGGACCAAGCCCTATGAAGATAGGTTGAGGGACTTGGGAATGTTCAGCCTGGAGAAAAGGAGGTTGAGAGGGGACATGATAGCCCTCTTTAAGTATTTGAAAGGTTGTCACTTGGAGGAGGGCAGGATGCTGTTTCTGCTGGCTGCAGAGGAGAGGACACGCAGTAATGGGTTTAAACTTCAAGTACAACGATATAGGCTAGATATCAGGAAAAAGTTTTTCACAGTCAGAGTAGTTCAGCAGTGGAATAGGCTGCCTAAGGAGGTGGTGAGCTCCCCCTCACTAGAAGTCTTCAAGCAAAGGTTGGATACACACTTTTCTTGGATGTTTTAGGATGCTTAGGGCTAATCCTGCGTTGAGCAGGGGGTTGGACTAGATGGCCTGTATGGCCCCTTCCAACTCTATGATTCTATGATTCTATGATTCTAATGTGGGGGAAAGAACCGTGCCCTGTGAGACCCCACAAGGGCACGAGAACTCATCCCCCACTGCAACCCTCTGGGTCCGGTTCTGGAGGAAGGAGCATATCCAGCGCAAGGCTATGCCCTGTATCCCGGTGCCGGCGAGGCGGTGGACCAGTAACTCATGGTCCACGATGTCAAAGGCAGCCAACAGATCCAAAAGGACCAGCAGGGCTGACCCGTCTCTATCCAGCTGGCGACTGAGGTTGTCCAGCAGTGTGACCAACACCGTCTCAACCCCATGGCCAAGACAGAAGCCAGACTGATATGGGTTGAGTGCCGAAGTTTTTTCCAAGAATGCTAGGAGCTGGTCTGCCACGGCCCTTTCCACCACCTTGCCCAGGAATGCTAAGTGCGACACCGGGCGGTAGTTGGCAGGGTCTCATGGGTCCAGCGCTGTTTTTTTCAGGAGAGAGCGAACCACCGCCTCCTTCAGCCGCTCAGGGAACTCCCCAGAACTCAGGAAGATGTTGATAATGTCACTAAATTGGCCTCCTATTCCTTCTCCGCCCACCTTGAGGAGCCACGAGGGACAGGGATCGAGGGGGCAGGTGGTTGCCCTGACCGAACCCAGCAACTTGTCCACTTCGGAAGAAGAGAGCCGTCTGAAGCCATTGAACCTCGCTACCAAAGGTGGCCAACAGGCCTCCAGTTCATTTACTGTATTAATTGTGGCGGGAAGGTCACGACGGAGCAACAAGACTTTGTCCGCAAAATAGCTCACTAATGCCTCACAGCCGAGTTCCAATTGGCTAATATTTTGGCATCCCTGAAGGGCGGTGAGGGATCGAACTACCCTAAATAATTGGGCTGGGCGAGAGCTTGCAGACGCGATTTCCATGGTGAAGAACTCCCTCTTTGCCACTTTCACCGCCATCTCATACGCCTTCATAAGCGTGCGATAAGATGTTCTTGCAGCTTCGTCACGAGTCTTCCGCCACACTTGCTCCAGTCGTCTCACCTCCCTTTTCTTCTCCCGGAGCACCCCCGTGTACCAGGGGGCCCGTTTGAGTTGAGGTCAGAGAGGACGCTTAAGAGCGATCTCATTTATAACGGCTGTCAGACTCTAGTTAGTGTTCCTGTATCATTAAGTTCCTGGGAAATGGCAAAACTATTCCTGGTTCTTTTTAGATATGGCCCACAAAGAAAAATTAGACCTCCAATTCATCTTTTTATCAAAATATTTGTTTTCCTCTTTAACCTCAACTGACTTCAATGAATATAGACGATCCTAGTCTCCATAGATAAAATAGAGCAACTACATGAATCCACTTAAATATATGATCCCCAAAGTTAGCAGTTCACATTTGGGAAGCCCCTTGGAAGAAGAAACAGCTCACGGTCAATTCAGACTCTCATATTTAGAGGTCTTCCAAACCTCTTTTCAGCAGCAGCCAGCTGTCCCTCTTGGCAGGGCTCATGATTGGTTTACAGAGTTCAAACCCCAGGCAGAAGTCTCTGTGCACCTGTACCTTCTCATCTGTTCCTCTTCATAATTTGCTAAGGGGTGAGTGGGCAGAGAGTGGGCAAGGCCAGTCCACCACAAGCCAGGGCTCAGGGCCAGCAGCTGGACCGACCACCAAGAGTAGGTGGTAAGCCCGGCTGCTGGCCTTGCCATTGGGGAGGGGGCTGGGGATGGCTTTCCCGGGGCCCTTCAAGCAGGTGCGGTGGGCCTGCTTGGAGGCCCTCCGGGAAGCCGGGGCCTTGGTGGGGATGGGGGCAGGCAGGGGTGGCTTCCTGCTCGGAGGCCTGTGGGGAAGCTCGGGCCTCAGTGGAGAGGGGGGTGGGCGGGGGGAAGCTGGGGCCTTGGCTGGGATGGGGGTGGGGGGTGGCTTTCATTAGGTGGCAGGGGAGCCACCAGGGGTCCCCGTGTCGCCGGCCACAGGGTGTGGGTGGCTCTTTGAAGCTTGTCCTTATGGACAGGCATTGATCTAGTCTTATATAAACTCTCTGTCAATGCATTGTGTGGCACCCCTGGAAATCCCACGGAAGGCTCTCCCTATTTCACAGGGCATGAGGCACACCTGGAGGACCGCATCAAGGGGAGTGAATGGCCACATTGGGGCAATCCTTGCCTTTGACCAGGGGAGGGGGGAGAACTAGGAGAGAACTGTATGCCCCAGGGTGGGGTGGGGGGCCCTGAAGCAAATGGGGTCCTGTTCCATTCTTGGGTGCGGTCAGAGGATGCAAATGTAGCAAGGGTGTGTCCAAAGGAGATCTGGGAGGAGTTTAGCCCCTCAAAAAAGATTAAATAAAAGAACAAACACAAAAGGCTACAATTTGAACCAACCTATTAACAATTATATAAGAGATTCAAGATTCAAGGAAGATTCAAGAGATTCAAATTCAAGGAAAAGTGAAAGACAAAGAATGATGAACTTGCATGAAGGTTCTGGAATGAAAAGTAAACCTCCTTTAAAAACCTGTGCAGGCGCCTGAAATCTCTGGTGTGCATCTTGATTTTTATTTCATTTATTCGATTTGTTACCCGCCACTCTCTGCACACTGGCTCATGGTGTGCTACATGACAATTCACATACAATAAAACCCACCATTAAAACCCCATTAAAAAGCCCAACAACCTTCCAGAAAAATACAGTTCAACTTGGTGGTAAAATAGATATAAGGCCTCCCTACAACAGAAAAAATGGAGCAGTGAGAGCATACGACAGCCACGCCAGTGTGGCATCTTATCTTCCTGGGGGGAGCCCCATCTGACCTTCCTCCAGCACTGGCCTCATCTGTTGACTGGCCTCATCCCGCATAAAGCAAATTCCTGCAGCAGACCAGGAAGGCTGAATGAGACCAGGGTGTAAACTGCACGGAGCTTTTATTCCAACCCCAGATTGATTCAGTCCCTGCCCTCTACACAGAATGCGATTTCCGTTTGGATTTGGGGCAATTTAAATTTTCCTTCTGCAGCAAGAAGGATTGATCCAGAGTGACCCTACCTTTATTATGGGATATCTCAGACTGCTGCTAATCCTGAATATATTCAGAAAATCGCATTGTTTTGAATCTGGGCTCTCCTCCTTGGTAGAGGACCCGTGATTGGCTACAGGTGGTCATGTGACAAGCCTGCCTCAAAGGAGAAGCCCCTAAGTTCTCTCAACTTCTGTCGGCCTTGGATTTTTTTTTTGTGCCTTCTTCGTCCCCCCCCCCTTCAAGAAAAGAAAGGATTTTTTCCTCCCTCCTCTGACTTCTTGGATCCTCTCCCCCCCCCTTCAAGAAAACAAAGAAAGAGTCTCCATTTGCCCCCCCCCCTTCTGAGCCTCCCTAACCACGTGCAGAAGACTTTCCTTTTTCAATGGGGAGGGGGGAGGGAGAGGAAGACCCGAGTTCAAAGCGATCTGAATTCAACAGGATTGACAATGGAATAAAGAAAGTAAGTGCAGACTCTGCCCAGGACTCCCTGTGCCAGAGAGCTATATATAATCCATCCATACACTTTCAGCAACTTTTTTACAGCAATCTTCAATTTTAAAAGGATTTTTAGTCACCAGGCACGTAAAAGTTGTCACAAATATCTTAAATGTCACCCTGTGATGCACATGAAGATCTGGTACACTTCTGCTTCTTCACTGGATTCAAGAAACCAAATAAAAACAAGGTCTGAATGGTGCCCAAAGAAAGGACCTCATAATTTAATTGTCCTTGAAGAATCCTTCATATTTTTTAACTGAATATTTGTTTTATTTTTATAAGGAAAAAAGTAGAAGACACAGAAATAGAATGTCCGTTATGGAAAGGGAAGGTAGATTCATGATTTTTTCCATTTCCTCATCCTTAAGTTACAACACGTTGTTCTTTATTAATGTTAGCACTTTAGTAGACATTCCCAGCATTGCTGAAACTCTTCTGATGACTCTTCATTTAACATGTTCATCGGTTTTGCTGTTGATACCAATGTATTCAGTTTGTCTGTCCATTCTCCTGGTCCCGGTAGGGATGGTTGCCTCCATCTGGTCGTAACTATTAGTCTTGCAGCAGCTGATGCATAAAATAATAATAATAATAATAAGAGTTGGTTCTTATATGCCGCTTTTCCCTACCCGAAGGAGGCTCAGAGCGGCTTACAGTCGCCTTCCCATTCCTCTCCCCACAACAGACACCCTGTGGGGTGGGTGAGGCTGAGAGAGCACTGATATCACTGCCCGGTCAGAACAGCTTTATCAGAGCCGTGGCGAGCCCAAGGTCACCCAGCTGGTTGCATGTGGGGGAGCGCAGAATCGAACCTGGCATGCCGCACTCCTAACCACTACACCAAACTGGCTCTCTAATGCAGTCCTCTGGAGGCCGCACTTCAAGAAGGACGTAGATAAAATTGAAAGGGTACAGAGGAGAGTGACGAGGATGACCTGGGGCCAAGGGAC
This sequence comes from Paroedura picta, assembly GCF_049243985.1. Taxonomy (NCBI): domain Eukaryota; kingdom Metazoa; phylum Chordata; class Lepidosauria; order Squamata; family Gekkonidae; genus Paroedura; species Paroedura picta. The sequence continues at coordinate 71,382,193 of NC_135377.1, read as the reverse complement.
CAAGCCCTATGAAGATAGGTTGAGGGACTTGGGGATGTTCAGCCTGGAGAAAAGGAGGTTGAGAGGGGAAACGATAGCCCTCTTTAAGTATTTGAAAGGTTGTCACTTGGAGGAGGGCAGGATGCTGTTCCCATTGGCTGCAGAGGAAAGGACGTGCAGTAATGAATTTAAACTAGGGTTGTGCAGGAAGGCCCCGATTCGGACCAATTCAGACCTGTCCGAATCGATTCAGGGCCAATACAAGTCAGTGGAGGCCATTAACTTGCATTGGAAAGCCTCCCAAATCGTTTCGGATGATTTGGGGCCAATGCAAGTCAAGGGCTCCATTGACTTGCATTGGAAATCCTTCCCCCGCCTTCCCTGGGGGCTGGGGGGGGAGGGGGTGTAAGTTGCACAAGGAAATTGCCAATTTACCTGCTGAAATCATTGTTTTCTCATGATTTTGGGAGCCCCTAGGATGGGACCCCTTGGTCCAATCTTCTTGAAACTTGCAGGGGAGCTCGGGGGGGGGGGGGGTCTTCCCTGAGTCCCCTGCAAGTTTCAGGAAGATTTCACCAGGGGATCCCATCCTGGGGGCTCCCAAGGAACATTCCCCATAGAAGTCTATGGAGAAACATGTTCAGACTAAAGAACCTGACACTCCATTGTATCCAATGGAGCAGATAGGGGCACCCTCTTTGGGAGCCCCTAGGATTGGACTCCTTGGTCCAATCTTCTTGAAACTTCCAGGGGACTCAGGGAAGACCCTCTCTGAGCTCCCCAAGAAGTTTCATGGGTGCCACTTACACCCCCTCCCCCCAGCCCCCGGGGAAGGTGGGGGAAGGATTTCCAATGCAAGTCAGTGGAGCCATTGACTTGCATTGGCTCCAAACAGAGCAGGCCAGGAGGGGACTTTCTCTCCCAGGTGCAGGGGAACCTGTGGCTGGCAGCCTAAGCAGCCTCCAGGTGAGAACTGCAGAACCAATAAGGTCCACTGAGTTCTCACCTGGGTTCCCCTGCAGAGGAGAGGGCGGCCCTGCACTGGCCTGTGGGGGGGATATCCCTGCACCACTGGGAACACTAGTGGCTCATGGATGTCAACCTCCAGGGGAGACCTGGAGATCCCCCCAGAAACCCCCAGTGAAGCTGTAGAGCTTCACGGCGCCTACACACTAATCCGGGAGAGCCTCAGAAAGCAAATGGAGGAGCTCAGAGGCGAATCTGGATGCTCCATCCATGCTGTGGACTCATCACTGGCTCTCCCATCCAGCCTCCCCCCTCTAACAAATACAGAGCAAGAGGAAGACTTGCTTTTCACAACCCAAATGGGTATCAAAGCAGCTTCCAGTCACCTTTCCCTTCCTACGCTTGGGCCACTGTCCTCAAACACCACAAATCCAACTGAAATCCAACTGCTCTACTCAGGCCACATTATAGGAGAACAGCCCTGGCAGCAGCAAAAAGGCACATTCCCTTCCCCAGATGTCCATACTCGGCGCAGTGGACACTGGTGGGGAATCCAACAACCTAACAGCAATAGGCCACCGCCTCAAACCACCTCTAATCCAACCGCTCTACTCAGGCCACATCCTGAGAGAGCCCTGACAGAGCTGTTCTGGGAGAACAGCCCTGGCAGCAGCAAAAAGACAAATCAGCGCACACACAACAACAAACTCCTCCTGGGCACCCACTGAGAAATGCTCAGTTACTTCTTGGGTTTAACATGAGCTCTAAGGCTCACTTTGGGGCTGGGAAAAGTTTTCCAAATGGGTGGCATGACTGAGGGACCCAGATTTAATCTCTGGCCCTCTGGTGATTGCAGAATTTCTGTGTGTGGGGTGGGGGGGCAATTTAGATTGGCCAGGGCACTGGTCCTGTCTGAATTTTTACCTTGGGCGAGCGTTTTTCATCCCCGCCACCCAGAACAGACTCAGAGAAGATGCAGTCACAGCAATTCTGTGCTCACCTCAGTCCTCCTCCAAGAATAGTTCTGGATGGCCAAGAGCCGGCAAGTTGACCTTGAGGAAGACCAATTGCTGGACTCTTTCGGGTGCCAGGCGGGAGCGATACTCGCAGACGGTGCTGCTCGCATGAGAAAATGCCCGCTCGCTCTGGACGCTCGTTGGCGGGCGCGAAAGGTAGACACGGGCCAGGCGGGAGAGGGCCAGCCAGACCGCCTCCATCCTGGCCCAGTATCTCAAGGGACAGGCGTTCTCGGACTCCTGGGGCTCACCGAGGTAAGCCCTCACCATCCCAGACGCACTGTCCTCCCTCGGGCACCCGCTGCCCTCAAGAGAAGGAGTGGGCTGGAGGAACCCCAGCAAGAAGTTGCCCTGCTCAGCCTTCTCGCTAGGGTGGCCCGCAGTGGCTGATGTGCCAGCAGAGGCTGGGGGCGGGGGAGGAGCAGCGGACGTGCTGGCTCCTTCCTCCCCTGCCTGACCTGACACCTCAGCCTCCCTGGACTTCCACCAGACAAGCCTCTGAATGAGCAGCTCGCACCATTCAGGAAGGCTCCTCTCCCTCTCTGCTAAGCTGCCCTTGATGTGCGGATCACACATGGCGGCAAGCCTGTATGTCACTGACTTGCAGAGGGGCTCAAAGCGGCTGTCAAGCCCTCTCAGAAGCCTCCTTGCAAGCGCGCGCACGGCTGGAACAGTGTCTGCATGTCCTCGAGCCGGGGCCAGGAAGGGGGCCAGCATCACACAGGCCCTGTGGACCATGGGCACGACCAGACCCAAACTTGCCATGTCAGACGAGAGCATCTCCGTGAAAGTCTTGAAGGGCCCAAGAACTTCCACGGTCTGAGAAATGATCTCCCACTCTCGGTGGGTGAGCCACTCCCCAGGCATGAACATCCTCGTCTCCTGGACAAGGGCATCTAAGGCTCTCCTCTGCTCCACCAAGCGCTCAAGCATGGCATGGGTGGAGTTCCAGTGTGTGCTGACGTCTCTGATAAGGCAGTGCTGCGGCACGCCCATCAGGACCTGCTTTCTCTCCAGCCCCGAGACGTCATACGAGCTGTGAGATAAATGCATCATGATCTTCCGGCACTTCTCAATGAGATGCTGGAAGTCAATGGCTTCGGCGGATGAACCGGTTCCCTTGGAGCCGATCCCAAGGGCATCCTTAACCACGAGGTGGAGAAGGTGGGCCGCACAGGAGATGTGCTTCAGACCCATGCCCTTGACCGCCTTGGTCATGTTGAGGGCACCATCTGTCACCAAGAAGCCCTTGGTGACCCCTGTCCCACTACCTACCCACCCATCTACCATTCTACGAATGGTGCCCTCGATGTTGTCTGCCGTGTGCCGCACATCGAAGGGCTCGATGTGCAGCAAGGCATGGTGATAGCCTGCTGGGCAGCCCTCACCCTGCCTAACAAGCTCGACCCCACCCAGCATCTCCCGAACGTCCCACCAATGCGCAGTCAGTGAGATGTACTCATCCTGCGCATGACATGACGTCCATATGTCCGACGTGAAGTGTACGGTGATGCCTGGGGACATGAAGGACAAGCCACTCATGTCCCCAAGGCTCACCCCGAGGGTGAGATCAGGCAACTCCTCCTGACGCCCCAATGCCTCACTAGCAAAAGGAGCGACACAAGGGGCTGCCTGATCAGCAGCCCCCGCAGAAGTGCCAGCAAAGACCCCTGCCTGACGCACCTTAGAAGGGGGCGCCCCGGCAGCCGCCTCAATAAAGAGACCCTTGCGGACACTCTTTATTGCACCACTCCGGCCACAGGTCGGAGTGGTGGAAGGTTGACCCAAGACAGGCCTCTTCTCAGGTGGGGGGAAGGACGCTTCCTTCCCCCTCTCACTCCCCTCCACCCCTCTAGTTTTCTGTTGGGCCTTTCCCCCAGGGCCCCTAGCCTGATCTTCCTTCTTGCCACTCATGTCTGCGTTCCCTTGGACAAACTGTTTCTAATCTAAGAGACAGGGAAATTTGTGGCCCTACCACTAACTGCCCTAACACCTGTTTCTAAAGAAAACTTGAAACTTATAAAACCCTCCCACCAGCTACCCGTTTAGTTTTTCTAGACCCTAAGCTGACCTAACTTCTATGGAATTTTCCTGTTCTCTCTCTCTCTTGTTTTTTTTTTTTTTAATTAAAGGAACCTGTTTGGGCCTAGCTAAGTTTAACTGGCCCTACCTAACCAACAGCAGGGGAAAATTAGGAACAAAAACCCTTTTTACACTTTTAAAGTGTTTTAAGCTACCTGAGTGTTACTAGCTAGAAGGAAGGCTGGAGCAGATTTGTGCACCAAGCCCCCACCTGATCTGCTAAGAAGAACCCCCTAAACCTGTTGGCCTCTTAATCAATTCCTGTCTCTACCAGGAAAGCTGGCCTTCAATAAGGCACAGCCCCTGCTGGTTTAAAGTTTTTTAAACCACTAAGAAAGTCCTTTTAAACAGTCTGGAAGAGATATAAAAACAGGATAGAACCTCATACCCCATTATGGCTCTCTCCAGAAGGAATGTCAAGATTTGGGGATTAAAGCAAACCCCTAATTGGTATACCTATAGGGAATTGATTTATAATGATGGAAACACTGTTAAACTGGAATCAAGAGAAGACCTTTCAGATCATAGGATAGATTGGTTTGTATATTATCAAATGGCAGAATTGTTTAAAATACATAAAGAAAAGGGTTTCAATATACAAAAATCTAGATTTCAGAAAGAAATATTAGAACAGGAGGATAAAGAAATTTCAAAAATCTACAAGCAGCTGTTAGAATGGAATATGGAAGACGAAAAAGTCTTCCATATAATGATTTCTTGGGCTAGGGATTTTGGCAACACGGTGAGTTTGGACACTTGGGGAAGGTTATGGAAGTTTGATATGCGATTCACCCCATGTTACTCTATTATAGAGAATATTTATTAAATGATTTACCGTTGGCATCTTACTCCAGTTAAGTTAGCTAAATGGAATTACAAAATAGGCAACAAATATTGGAAATGTAAACAGGAGAGGGGTGACTTTTTTCACATGTGGTAGGAATGTAAGAAAGCAAGACAGTATTGGGAGAATATAATTGTGGAATTTTAAAAAATGTTAAAATTTAATTTTGAAAAAAAACAGAGTTATTTCTATTGAACCTTTTGGATGGCAGGGTCCACAAAGATCATAGAGTTTTATTTATGTATGCTACTTCTGCAGCCAGAATTGTTTTTGCTTCTAAATGGAAGAGCCCTGATATTCCCTCAACTGAAGAGTGGTTAAGAAAACTGGTGGACTATGCTGAAGTTGCCAAATTGTCTGCCATCTACAAAGATCCCGATCTTGGAAAATATGCAAAGCAATGGACATTGTTTTGGAATTATATGAAAAAAAATTATCCAGACTTTGTGAAGATTTGTAAAATTTAACATAGCAACAGCAGGTTCTAAGCATAGTTATGTCACAGATTTAGGTTTACTATTGCATTTGTTAGGACTAGGAGAGAAGTCTTGAATGTATATTTGTATTTATTTGTGATTGAATGTTAGATTGATGAATTTATGGATTAGTGATGGGTATGGATATTTTGTTTGATATCACAATAAAATATTTGAATTGGGGGGAAAAAGTTCTTTTTAGCCTAGATCCCAAATCACTTTTTTCTTATAAAAATGCAACCCTATCTAGCTACTTAGGAAAGAAACTATCTATTCTAAAAAATTAGTAGCACTTTAAAAATTTTCCTGAAACTATGGATTTTACTGCCTATTTAAAGGGTCACTAATTGGGCACCCCAAGAAGAACGCAGCAATTCCCCCCAGGAAACAATCTCTAAAACACCGACCAGCTGCCAGCCACCCAGGGCACTCCCCCAAAGGTGGCAACTGAGGAAAAGTGGCCCTGCAAGGCCCAAACTGCCAAACAAAGCAAGCCAACTCTACCTAGGCCAACCAAAGAAACAGCTTCTACAAACAAACAACCAGCAGCCATCCAGGGCACTCCCCCAAAGGTGGCTAGCAAGAAAAACTTGCCCTGCAAGACCCTAACAACTAACCAACCAAGCTAACTCTACCTAGGCTAACCAAAGAAACAGCTTCAACAAACAAACAACCTTACCAGCAGCCACCCAGGGCACTCCCCAAAAGGTGGCTGGCAATCAAGATAAACTGGCCCTGCAAGGCCCTAACAGCTAAACCAATCTAAGAACAAACACAACCCCCCCCCCAACTGAAACTAGCCCCCCACCAAAAAACGCCTACAACTGCCAAGCAACCAGCTGCCACCCAGGGCACGAAGCCCAAAGGTGGCAACTGAGAAAACCTGGGGAAAAAAACCCAAAACAATCAAACAACCCCCCAAAAAACAACCAGAAAAAGTACAACTTCAAAATACAAGCCCCAACCCCCACCCCCAAAATTGGTTTTAAAGAAAACCAAACAGCAAACAGTTTAAACACAATAAAAACATCAAATACAATTCCCCAACCCCCCAGGCCCCCACCCACAGAAACCCAAAGGCAAAAAACTTTGGAAAAGAGGAGGGAGAGAGAGGGAGAAGAGGGAGGGAAAAAGAGAAAAATAGGAATGAAGAGAGGAAAAAAACCCTAAAACAAACTATTGGATGTCTTCTCCAGCGATGTCCAGTTGTCCACAGGCGAGGTCCAGGAGTCCAGGAGGCAGGCAGGCAGGCCACTCTACCAAGCAGGGAGCTTGGGAGCAGCACAGCAAGCCAGCCAGCCAGAGAGCTCAAGTGAGCTCCAGCAAGCAGACCCTTGATTTAAGAAGCCTCCTCCTGGGCAGGCTACAAGGGGATTTTAAAAATAAAAAGTCTTCTGTGAGTGGCCAGAATGCCTGAGCTGAAAAGCATTCTGGTTGGCCACTCACTCCCCCCTCCCTCCCGCCACCATTTTCAGCGGGAATAAAAAAAAAGGGGGGGGGCAGCCAGAGGCTACAGGCAATGGCTGCCTGAAGCCTCCGACTCAGCTGAATGGATTTGGGCCCGTTTTTGGCTTGGAAACATCCGAATCGGGTCAAATTTGGGCGATTCGGGCATTTCTGAACCCGAATTGCACATCCCTAGTTTAAACTACAATGATATAGGCTAGATATCAGGAAAAAAAATTCACAGTCAGAGTAGTTCAGCAGTGGAATAGGCTGACTAAGGAGGTGGTGAGCTCCCCCTCACTTGCAGTCTTCAAGCAAAGGTTGGATACACACTTTTCTTGGATGCTTTGGGCTGATCCTGCATTGAGCAGGGGGTTGGACTAGATGGCCTGTATGGCCCCTTCCAACTCTATGATTCTATGATTCTATGATTCTATGATATTTCTTGTAGCTGCTTCGGTAGGTTGGTAGGGAAGAAACATAGCCACATATATTTAGCATTCAATGGAAACATGTATTTCATAATTTTTTTGCATCGTCTGGTGCACCTTCACCAAAATCTTTGAACAACTTCACATCTCCACCACATATGATAGTATGATCCTACTGTCTTTTTGCACCTCCAGCATCCGCTATCTAAATTTGGCTTCATTTTACCCAGCACTTTAGGGGTAATATACCATCTATAAAACAATTTGAACCATCCCTCCCTTAACAATTGACTCTTTGTTATCTTAATGTTTCTCCTCCAGAGTTGTTCCCATTCCTCTAAAGTTATATTTTGTTCTGTATCCGAATTCTTCATATTTTTTGAAAAACGTTGTAGCCCAAAAGATCATCTCTACTCCTAGATGCTTAGGAATGATCCGTTTCTTAAGAAATTTGCGTGTAATATTTTTAAAAGATATTTTTCTGAGTGTTCCTGGATTGATTAGGCAGGGCTAGGTCTCTAGCACAGGGACTTCTGGTCTATTGTCAAAGGTTCCTGCCTTCTCAGCAGCACAGGTGGCCCTTCCTTGCAGTCCTGGGAGTGCTCTTCTGGCAAGTTCTCCTTTGTTTCCCACTTGTAGGTTGGCGACATGGAGCCCCTGTCAAGTGCAAATGGGTCTTTCACTCTCGGTCTCTACCAAAACTTCATGGAAGCCCACCCGACAGGAAACTGCTTTTACTCCCCAGTCAGCATCTCTACCGCCTGGCCATGGTCTTCATAGGGGCCAAAGGGAACACAACCATACAACTCACAAAAGTTAAGCAACCCTCCCCCCCCTCCCACTCCTGTAGTTTTGGTGGTAACTTCTTCTGCTGGTATCGGCCGATTTTGTTACTGGGCACCTGCTGTCAGCTCTAAATAAAATCTTCCATAGCCTGTGAGGATGGAGTAACACCAAGAAGAGAGTCCAGTAGCATCTTTAAGAAACTGGCTGACAATTTCATTTATCAAATGGTAGATGAACCCACAAGACGTTCAGCCATACTGGACTTAATACTGACCAACAGGCAAGAGTTGCTGGATGAGATGAAGGAGGTGGGGGCCCTAGGGGGAAATGACTATGTCCTCATAGAATTCCTTTTGAGATGGGGAGCCGAGGAAGCTTGTAGCCAGATGCGGATGTTGGATTTTTGTAGGACAAACTTTAATAAACTCAGAGACATGATGAGTGTCATACCATGGACGAGAATACTGGAAGGGAAGGGAGCATGTGAAGGGTGGGGCGCTACTCAAACAAGAGCTATTGCATGCTCAATCAATGACTATCCCAGAAAGACGAAAACACTGCAGGAGCTCTAAGAAGCCTATTTGGATGAACAGAGAACTTCAAGAGGAACTAAGAAAGAAAAGGAAAATGTTTAGGAAATGGAGGGAAGGACAGAGCTCTTAAGAAGAGTACCTACAGGTTACTAGGCACTGTAGATCAATCATCAGAGAGGCCAAAGCTGAGAGTGAGCTAAGATTGGCCAGGGAAGCCCATTGTAACAAGAAAAGATTTTTCAGTTATGTGAGGAGCAAATGTAAAGTAAAGGAGGCAATAGGCCCACTGTTGGATGCGGATAGACAAACTCTAATGGAAGATGCAAAGAAAGCAGAAAGGCTTAGTGCCTATTTTACATCTGTTTTTTCCCTTTTCAAAGGGTTTAGGCACATCTAGAGATGGCTGTAGCCAAAGGATAGTGTCTGGGTGGCAGGTTAACATGGATAGAGAGGTTGTCGAGAGGCATTTAGCTGCACTGGATGAGTTCAAATCCCCTCGGCTGGATGAAATGCACCCGAGGGTGCTCAAAGAATTTTCCAAAGAACTTGCAGAACCCTTGTCCATCATCTTCGGGACCTCTTTAAGGACTGCAGATGTCCCAGAGGACTGGAAGAGAGCAAATGTTATTCCTATCTTCAAAAAAGGGAGGAAGGATGACCCGGGAAACTACAGACCAGTGAGTCTGACCTCTGTTATGGGGAAGATAATGGAGCAGATATTAAAGGGAGCAATCTGCAAACATCTGGAGGACAATTTGGTGATCCAAGGAAGTCAGCATGGATTTGTCTCCAACAGGTCCTGTCAGACCAACCTGGTTTCCTTTTTTGACCAAGTAATAGGTTTGCTGGATCATGGAAATTTGGTTGATGTCGTTTACTTGGATTTTAGTAAAGCTTTTGATAAGATCCCCCATGATGTTCTGATAGATAAGTTGAAGGACTGCAATCTGGATTTTCAGATAGTTTAGTGGATAGGGAATTGGTTAGAGAACCGCACTCAAAGAGTTGTTGTCAATGGTGTTTCATCATACTGGAGAGAGTTGAGTAGCAGGGTATCTCAGGGCTCGGTGTTTGGTCCAGTACTTTTTAACATATTTATTAATGATCTAGATGAGGGGGTGGAAGGACTACTCATCAAGTTTGTGGATGACACCAAATTGGGAGGACTGGCAAATACTCCGGAAGATAGAGACAGAGTTCAACGAGATCTGAACACAATGGAAAAATGGGCAAATGAGAACAAGATGCAATTTAATAAAGATAAGTGTAAAGTTCTGCATCTGGGTCAGAAAAATGAAAAGCATACCTACTGGATGGGGGATACGCTTCTAGGTAGCACTGTGTGTGAACGGGACCTTGGGGGTACTTGTGGATAAACTAAACATGAGCAGGCAGTGTGATGCAGCGGTTAAAAAGGCGAATGCCATTTTCGGCTGTATCAACAGAGGCATCACATCAAAATCACAAGATGTCATAGTCCCATTGTATATGGCACTGATCAGACCACACCTGGAGTACTGTGTGCAGTTCTGGAGGCCGCACTTCAAGGACGTAGATAAAATTGAAAGGGTACAGAGGAGAGCGACGAAGATGATCTGGGGCCAAGGGACCAAGCCCTATGAAGATAGGTTGAGGGACTTGGGAATGTTCAGCCTGGAAAAAAGGTGGTTGAGAGGGGACATGATAGCCCTCATTAAGTATTTGAAAGGTTGTCACTTGGAGGAGGGCAGGGTGCTGTTTCTGTTGGCTGCAGAGGAAAGGACATGCAGTAATGGGTTTAAACTACAAGTACAACGATATAGGCTAGATATCAGGAAAAAAATTTCACAGTCAGAGTAGTTCAGCAGTGGAATAGGCTGCCTAAGGAGGTGGTGAACTCCCCCTCACTGGCAGTCTTCAAGCAAAGGTTGGATACACACTGTTCTTGGATGCTTTAGGATGCTTAGGGCTGATCCTGCGTTAAGCAGGGGGTTGAACTAGATGGCCTGTATGGCCCCTTCCAACTCTATGATTCTATGATTCTATGATTCTAAGACCAATAAAGATTTATTCAGGGCGTTAGGCTTCAAGTCCAAGCACTCTTCCTCAGGCAACAAGAGTGGCTTTCTTTGGGTTTAGCTGGGAACCTGGATTTTCATGGGAATTCCTTTTCGTACTCTCATTTTAGTATTAACAGACAAGGGCAGTGGAGTTGTTTCTCCCTCAAAAGGCTTAGACGTTACACAGAAATGGTCTATGTGCCAGAAGGTATTCATAGTGCTGAAGTTCTGGACCTGGCTTCGGAGGGAGCACCTTGTGTATTCTTGCATCAAAATGGCAATACTCCAGCTAACAGAGTGAGTTCTCCTTGTGTCTGGGTTGAAAGGGCATCTGCCCTTTAAATTAAATTAAATTAAATTAAAAGCAAACCTAGAAGAAACTTCAACCCCGGATCCATTCGAGTCCAGCTTCTGACCTGGCCATGGGGCGCAGATGACACCCAGCTCTATCTGTCAATGAGTGACCGGCTGAATACCCCACGTGAACCCTTGAGCTTCAGGAGCCGTGACGGAATGGCTCCAGCAGTGTTGTCTGGAACTGAATCCCACTGAGAGGGAGGTCCCCTGGAAGAATGTATGACTAGCCACCCTGGACGGGGTACAGATGATAGTTGCACCTGCTGTCAGGAATTTGGGGATGATCCTCAGCTCCTCCGTTACGATGGAGACTCAGCTCACTAGAGTAGCACAGCAGGCAATTTCCCACCTACACCAAGCAAGGCTACTAGCACCCTATGGGGCCCTGGAGCACCTGTCCCCAGTGATCCGCATGACAGTCACCTCCAGGCTGGATGGCTGTACGTGGGTCTTCCCCTGATGCTGCTCTGGAAATTACAGCTGGAGCAGGATGTGGCTCCTCAGGTCCTTACGAGGACCACGTGGAGGGCCCATAATCAACCTGCCCTCCAGGAGCTGCAATGGCTCCAGTTTAGTTCTGGGTCAGGTTCTAAAATTTGATAAACAATTCATGAATGATATAACCATATATGTTTATGTCAACCTCCTCCCCCTCCCCAAATGACCAGTCATTGTCCTGGAGGGGGTGGGAAGGGGAGAGGCCCCCTGTAGGCATGTCCACATCTATGTTTCCCAACCATATTCTGCATGGTGGCACTACTTCTGGGGTTTCTCAGCTGAGGTAGGTTGATAACCCATTTTCATCAACTGTCCTCCCAAGGAGCAAGTAAAAAATGGACTCCAAACTTGATGTCGGATGTATTCATGATAGTCAGGTTTTAAGTTTAGCTTCATTTGAATCTAGTGGCACCCTCTGAAAGAGCTAAGAATTGCTTCAACAAGACGCTGTGTCATATGGCTGTCACCCCAACCCTTGGTCTTCTGGTTGATACCCATGTGCTTTTTAGTGGCCTGGATCTGGGATTTTTATACTGTACGAGGATAAAACTTAGGTTGCTGACCAAAGGCCTCTGCAAATGAGAAGGCGGAACTGGTTAAGATTCCAGATATGCCCATTTGTCCCCCAAATTATGAATGTTCCATGAGATTTGGAGGTGGCCCAATAGGGGTCTATACAGGAACCCTGAGTATCCCTGGCTGTGTCTCATCTTAGGCTGGAGGAACCTTCTCTCATTTAAGTGGCTCTGCCTCTAGAGCAGGAGTTAATGGCCACTGGAAGCTACAAAACATAACTTGTGTTAACGTAATTCAAACAATATAGTTCCTGTCTGTGGGCACTCATCAATGTTCAGCCAATGGTGGACATACAATCCCCATCCCCCATTTTTTGTTCCTCCATCCAGAAGGAAAAGAAGACCATGAAGATGATGTGCATGTCCAAGAAGCTTCTTTTTCTGTACATCCCTGAACACAAATGACACATCCTGGAACTGCCATACGAAGGGATAAAGCTCAGTATGATCGTCCTGTTTCTTGATTACATTGAAGATAATTCCACTGGCCTGGAACAGGTGATCTCCCAACCCCCAAATATAAGATATTCTGCCTAAATAGTGATATATCATAGATACGGGGAATTGCAGAAACAGAAAAGTAGTCAATAGTTTTGTTTTGTTTTTAATTCAGAAATGTAGGCAGAAAGTAGAGACTCTTCCATGAATCAGAAGAATGCTTCATCTGGCCCTATACTCTGTCATTGATTGATTGATTCATTGATTCATTGATTCATTGATTCATTCATTGATTCATTCATTCAGTTTATTGCCCCTCTATGTATCCAAGCTCGGAACAGTTTACAGCACATTCCACAACAAATTTAAAATCAGAATATGAAAACTATACAATAAACAATTAAAACTCAGTCCCGATGCTCTGCCTCAATATATCGGAGTGTTATAGGCATTCTTGGGGGGGGGGGATGATTTGCCTCTGTGACCTAGTGTCAGCCAAATGCTTGTTCAGAAGATCACTGGTTTGCAGGCCCTCCTAGACTCTGACAGCTGCGTCAGGGTGTGTGTCTCTGCGGGCAACGTAATCCATCATGCTGGGGCCAGGGCCAAAATGGACCTTGTTGAGGCCATTTGCACTTTGAGAGGGCAGGGACCACCAGCATATGCCCATCTGGAGATCTTAGAGTTGGTCTGGGGATATATCGGGACAGGAGGTTTCTTAGATGTGCAGTGTACTCTGATGGCTTGTGGAGGACTCAGAGATGGCTCTCCAAATTCTGCTGCTCGAGGCCCCTATTCACTAAGCTATCCTGTCTGAAGGAATATGGTCAGCCACTGAGCTGTAGTCCCTGTGACAACAACCCCTTTCTGTAGTAGGAACCCAAAAGCTAACTGAATTTGATGGTTTCCCTCATGACAGTACTGTTACGTACCAGGGTTCTTGCACAAGTGAGACCCTCTCTCAGATGAAAATCCAACACAACTCCATAGAGCAGAAAATGCCAACAGTCTTTATTGATAAGATCCACTAAGCACAACAAAATATAGAATGATAAGAATAGGAATCATCGGCAGACACAGAATGATGATCTCCCTGACATTTTATAGGTTAGGGGTTTAAGCGGGAATATCAGTTCACATAGAGAGGCCTTTGATCTTTAGGCGCGAAACACAGGAGACATCCCACTTCCTAAGCGCTGAATAGACCACAGCTGGCCTCTAGCCACTCTCTTGTGAACCAAGGACACTAGGAGATAAGGCAGAGTTCTCAGTGGGGGGGGGGGGAATGAAACAACCGGATGGCTGGTTGTAACCGCGGGATGAAAGAGAAACCAGGAATTCCAGAGGAAGGACGGCAAGTTAGGCTATTGGCCTAAAAAACAAAACAGATAGGGGGGGGGGCAAGTACTTGGTAATGATTTCCTGGTTCTCTCTCTGTCCCTAATTTTAGCTGGAGAACAGGCTCACTTTAGCAGGGCTCCAAGAATAGACAGAGCCAAAAAAGATTTCTTACTTCATTGATGTTCATGAGCACTTCCCAAAATTGAAGCTGGAAGAGATCTATACTCTACAGTCCAGTTTTTCAGCTTTGGATCTACTGGAAGCCTTTGACAGCTACAAAACCAACTTGTCTGAGAAGTCGGGATCCCATATCATTTCATGCCCAAAATTCCTGGAATAATATCTTGCTGATGGAAGTAGATTTCCATGCTGATCTTCACTTTCTGTTTTTCACCCATCACAAACCGACAAAAATATATTTTCTTCATAAGAGTTGTTTCTCCATGAAACACAAATCAAAGGTCAGAACCATAGAGCAGACCTCCCCAAACCAGATTTCCTTACCTGGACTGATCATCTCACTGAGTGAGCCTTCAGGTAACAAGTCAAGGAATTTACCTTCAATGAAAAGGTAGAAGAAACACTCGACTAATTTCTACCCAATTCTAGGCACAGGGAACATTTATTTGTTTGGCCATTTATAATCCACTCTTCCTGCAAAGGAGCAATGATGCCCCAAAGGATTACATCAAAGAAGTTTGGAGCAGTTCTTCCAGTGCTGGTCTTTCCTTAGACCTGATTATTATTATTGCTCAGGATCAGCTGGTTCTGCCCCTGACATTCAGTAACATCAAACTTGAAAATTCATGCTGGGAGGGCAGGGATTCCCAACCAGGGGTCTGTGGGAGCTGGGATCTGTGACATTTCCCTCCTGCCCTAATGGACTTGGCCACGAACTAGGGAGCTGACCATTTTGCTGGCCAGTTTTCTTGTGGTTTCTGTGCCAGGCAGGGGGCGGAGCCTGTACACCTATTCCCACCTTAAACCTGTCCTATGCCCTCCCTGCTCAGACCTCCTTGAGACTGTCTGTTAACACAGGCCATGATGTCAGTTCCAGTGACATGCAATTTGTGGGTTCTTGGCACGGAGATGTGTCCAGCTGACATCCATTCCGAAGTTCCTTGAAACCTCCTGGGTCAAAAGGCTGAAAAAGGCTGGTCTGGGATCTGCAGAGAGCCAGCAGGCTTTTCTCTGGAGTTCCAGGTTTGATTCCCAACTGCTCCACAGGAAGCATGCTGGATGACCTTTGGATGTTCACAGTTCTCTCAGGGCTCTCTCGGCCTCACCTACCTGACAAGATGCCTGTTGTGGGGAGAGGAAGGGAGAGGGGATAGTAAGCCGCTTGGACGCTGCTCATGGTAGAGAAATATGAAGTATAGAAACCTTCTCTTCAGAGACATTTTGAAAGACAGAAAAGAATCACATGCAGGAGGGAATACCTGTAAAAGAGTTAGAAGCACCTTTGGACACAACAAAGCAAAATCAGAGTCCGGTGGCACTTTTAAGACCAACAAAGATTTATTCCAGGCATGAGATTTCGCGTGCAAGCACTCTTCCTCAGACTAAGTAGTTCTTAGTCTTGAATCTAACCTTTGGACACACTTCCCCATTCCGTGCTGGGAAGGTGGGAGGCGACCCTCTTTGACAGGGCAGAAGTTCTCTTTTTTTGTTTATTTGTTTCAACAGAACTTTGGTGTTTAACTCCCAGGTCTTTCCCAACCCAGAGTTGGCACCTCGACTAGGAGAGGGGATTCTTCCTGGAGCCAAGCCCCGGAGGCGCCTCCTAGGCACGGCCCCCCCTGGCCGACCCCGAGCGAGGAGGGGACGAGCTTTCCCTGGAGCTTTGCCCGCTCTAATCCCTCCCTCCTTCCCGCCCGCGGCTGCCCGGCCCCCGAGACGCGCTGTGCGGGGAGGCGCCTCCGCCTTGACCTCGCTGCACCTGCTCGGAGACCCGCACACCGGCGCCGCCGTCCGGACAGGTAAGTCCGTCGCCTGCTGCTGCGCCCTGCAGTCCCGCCGAGGGGCTCCCTGCTTCGCGCCCACGTGGGCTGGCCTGGCCTGGCCTGGAGTGGGGCTCACCTGGGTGGCTGCAGCGAGGGGGGCGCAGGGCCACGTCGGGGGCGCTCTCGACTTGGAGGGGGGATGGAGGACCCGGGAACCAGAGGGCTTTGTGGGGGTGGGGGTGGGGGTGGGGGGTGCAGTCAGTCGTTGGAGAAAACGCAGGAAATCGATTCACAATGGTGGGAGATAGAGAAAAAATAATGCAAAAAGTGTTTGACCATTCAAGGAAAAGTGAGAAAGAAGGAATCATCTTCCTTCCTTCCTTTGGAGGAAGGGTTGTTTTTCCATCTCTTTCATCTGCATCCCATCAAACTTGCTAGCTTTTCCGAGGTGACGGCGTTGCTCTGAGGACAGCCTCACCGGTCCCACCGTCTTCCTTTCTTTCCAGTGTGTCATCCGCAAAATCACCCCCAAAGCAAGAGACGCCATAAGAAGAGCCAGCTGTGCTTGTGGATCCGGTAACTCTGTCCTCCTCCTCCTCCTCCTCCTTCTCCTTTTGCCATTTTCCATTTCCTTTTCTTGGCAGGGTAGGGACTCCACCACAGGTGCGGGGGGAGGGGGGTGCCTGCTTTTTGCCAAGAACCACAAAGGGAGAGGTATCCTCCAACAGGGTCCATTCTTCTTCCAGTGAAAACTGGCCACCCAAGCCAGGCCCTCACTTGGCGGAAGAGAACCTTTGCAATGCTGTGTAGCTAAAGTTGTAACCCATCTCAGCCAAGTCCTTCCCCTCTGACTTCCTCCTACGTGATCCCTTAGAATGGGCAGGGGCATTTCGGATTGTGTGTTGGAGACCCACAGATGGAGCATTCTCTGTTTCCCGCTTGCAGGTTGGCAACATGGAAGAGCTGGCAAAGGAAATTGAGCGTTTTGCCATCGATCTGTTCCGCAGGTTTGTGGAAGCCAACCCAATAGGCAACTTCATTTATTGCTCGCTCAGCATCTCCATCGCCTTGGCCATACTCCTCTTAGGGGCCAGAGGGAACACAGCCGCAGAACTCGCCAAGGTAAGCAACCCCTCCCCTGCTCTCCCTTCCGTATTTCTGGTGACATCTTCTTCTGCTGCTATCTGGCTGTTTTGTTACTGGGCACCGGCTGCTCGCCCTAAGCAAAACCTTCCATGGCCTGTGGGGATGCTTTGAACTGTCACATCCACAAGAGAGGCTTCCCTTGCACTGGGTCCAGGTGTAGGTAGCTCTCAGCTAGGGATGCCAGCCCCGGAATGCCACTTATCAGGAAAGCAGATGCTGACCTTACTATCCTGTCTAGCCCGCATTCTTGCTGCCCCCTAGTGGGGAAGTTACATTTTCACAGGGTTCAGCCAAAGAGGTCCAGCTAAGCAAGCAACTCACCAGTAGAAGCAAGTTCTTCAGTCATTAAGTGCTCATGATCAAGGGATGTCACTATCTCTGCAAAAGTTCCGGATGCAAACGCTGTGGCTTTGTTCTTCCTGGCTCCTTATAGCAAAGGTTGCATCAAAAGACTGCAGTCAACACATAGCCAGTCCAGGCAGGCCTCCTCAAAACTGCACCAGACGGAGCAAATGGAAAAGCAGCCTTAACAGGCTTTTAACATTACTGCTACCTTTTTTATCTCGGTCTACAAGCATCAGGCTGTGATGTTGAAGGAGGGATATGGGTTAACAGTTACTTTTGTTATGATGCAAAAATGCAGACTTCTGGAGACTCCGCTAAAAGTACAAATGGAATGGGCTTTTCAGAGTTTGTTTGTTTTTTGCAGCTGGAGTGTCCTGTGTGAAATAGGGAAATCAGCTTCTAAAGTGCTTTAAAAGTGTGGAATGGGCCTCGGTCCAACATTTCCTTCAGTTCTCTATTTGGCCTTCACAGACATGGCTGCCCTGTAATTTATTCACCTTTCCCCTCTTCACCCCTAAAGAGTTGGCTTCTCTTCT
Source organism: Paroedura picta (assembly GCF_049243985.1). Classification (NCBI taxonomy): domain Eukaryota; kingdom Metazoa; phylum Chordata; class Lepidosauria; order Squamata; family Gekkonidae; genus Paroedura; species Paroedura picta. The sequence continues at coordinate 71,364,416 of NC_135377.1, read as the reverse complement.
TTTTATTTTCATTTATTTATTGATATATTTATATCCCCCAACACTCCAACTAATGTGTCTCATGGCAGAACAGTTATTGACTGACATTAAAATCCCTCTAAAATAATAATAAAATCTCTGTAAGCCACCCCTTGGTGGCTGAAATTCCCACCTCCCCCTGGTACCACAGACCCTGTGATAACAGTACCTCAGGGGGTAAATCTAGGGGCGTCTGATGACAAGGCTAGCCAGCAAGAGGCTCAGATTTAGCCCACACTGGCCTCAACCAAAGAACTGGCCGAAGTACTATGTCTTGCAGCCCCTGTGGAACTGAGGAAGTACAATCAGGGCCCTCAGCTCTCTTGGGAGTTCATTCCAGTCGGGGGCAGGACCAAGAGGCCCTGGCCCTGGTCGAGGCCAAGCAAACCTCCCTTGGACCGGGGACCTCCAACAGATTCATACCCGCAGAGCTTAATGCCCTGCGGCAGGCATAAGGAGACACGCGGTCCTGGAGTTATGAGGGACCAGACCAAGGATGGTCTTAAAGGTGAAAATAAAATCATGATCCAGGTCACGACTGGCAACCCCTGCAGCAGCCTCTTCTTCGGCTGGAATGGGCCTTCCAAATGTACCTGTGAAGACCCTAGCGGCTGCATTTTGTATCAGCTACAAATTCCGGGTTGGCCAGCATAGAACAAGTTACAAAAGTCTATTCTGGAGGTGACCGTATACCAGACCTTGCATTCTCTGACACAGGATCACACAGCTGGCTACTGACCTTGCATTCTCTGACACAGGTTCACACAGCTGGCTACTTCCTACTTGAGATTATTCCCATGAGGAAAAGGAAAGGAAGTAGGATGTAAACTGGACACAGTGGCTCTTGCATAATGGCTATTTCTGTGAGGGTTGAAAGTCAAATGTGGAACTGATGGCCTAGCGTTTAATTCATGAACAGTGTGATGCAATCCTAAGAACACTGGAGCAAACCCCATGGAGTAGAACTTCGTAGGGTTGCTCTGTAAAGTATCTTAATAAAATAATACGAATCATATCAAGGTCTAAAATTACCCTATATACTCGCATATAAGCCTGAAAAAGCCCTCCTTGGCTTATACCCGAGTATATACGGTAACTTGAAATAAAAGCCTGCTCCTAGCCAGTCAGTCATAGCATCGCCTTCTGCAGACGTTTTGAAAGCTGAGCTTGCTCTGGCAGCTTGTAGGACACCAGCGGTTTGACTGAGGGACTCTGATCTTTTTTCCCCTTTTGCCTTCACTTCTTCCTCTTCTTAATCACTTCTTCCAAACTATTCTTTTGGTTCCTGTGGGTGAAAAGTGGGGTACAAAAACCAGCTGCTATTCATCCTTTTGACTTTTCTGTATTTGTTGGGGGGGGGAGGCTGGATGGGAGAGCCTGTGATGATGGAGCATTTCCCACCCTCGGCTTATATGCAAGTCAATAAATTTGCCCAGATTTTGTGGTAATATTAGATGCCTCGGCTTATATGTATATATGGTAAATGCCCTTTATTTCAGAGTCCTATCAGCCCCCGTTCAACTTATTGGCCAGAATGGCGAAATCTAGAGGGAAAACTTCTTACAGAGCAGTTTATAAGGCAATGTATCTTGCACATTTTTGACATTTGGGCACACAGATTCCTCTATCCCCCAGATTGGTGGAAGTAACAGTATGCTGCTTTCTTAATATTCCTGATTCCGGAAAGTGAGACTGAAAAAGTAAAGGTCTTGTGCTACTGCAGAAGACTTCTGGCCTGTTCAGGAATCTCCGTCTTGCCCTTGGTGTGTTTGCAAAGAAAAGGATTAGAGCCTCAATTTTGAAAAAGGAGAATTGACCATTTGGCACTGGGCCAAAACTGCAAACCAATTGTGCCACATGTCTGTACATCTGGAGACCAGAACTTGCCCGAATTGTTGTGCAATGGCCTACTGGCGGATTCTGATCTGGAGAACCAGGTTTTATTCCTCACTCCTCCATAGGCAGCCAGCTGGGTGACCTTGGGCCAACCACAGTCCAGTCAGAGCTGTTCTCACAGAACCAGATCTCTCAGCCCCACCTACCTCACAAGGTGTCTGTTGTGGGAAGAGAAAGGGAAGGCGATGATAAAAACCAACTCCTTTTTTCATATGTGGTGGAAAAGTTTATGTTCTGGGCAAAAAATACACACCATTGTGCAGAAAATGAGGGGTCTTAGATTTCCTATGAAAGCTGAATCTATGTTATTAAGTATACCTCTGCAATGCCTCCCAGCCCAAACTCAAAGTCTATTATTCTATGTGACGACGGCAGCAAGACTAGTTCTGGCCAAGAAATGGAAAACACAAGAACTACCTTCGATAGAAGACTGGTTGAACAAACTAGCAAACTTTGCAAAGATGGCCAAACTGACACTGATAGTTAATGGAAAAACAGAAGAGGCGTTCCAGGAACAATGGGGCCTTTATCTGAATTATTTAAGAAAATAAACTAAAAGGGGACACGAAAAGAGTACTTAAGTGTAACAAATGAAGAGCATAATCTATCTTTCTTTGTATTAACAACTTATATTATCTTTTCTGTTTCTATATTTTTATCTTTATGAAAATAAAAATATATATTTAAAAAAACAACTCTTCTTCCTCCCCCCTTGCAGATGCTTCATTTTGATGGAGTCAAGGACCTTCATTCACATCTCCAAAAGCTCAATGCTGAGTTGAACAAGAGTGACGCCCCCAATACATTGAAGGTTGCCAATCGGCTCTACGGGGAGAAGAGCTGCAGCTTTCTGCAGGTAAGTTGATGCTGAGGGCATAAAACAACTTTGGCTTTTGACTGGCCCGCAAGCAGCATCTGGGATAGTTTTTTGCAGTGAGAATCTGGGATTGAAAATTGTTTGATCCTCAACCAAGCTTTGCTGTTCGGCCAAAGAAGAATGAACAGAAAATGCAGATTGTTAAGAAAGCTTCAGAGGACGTTGGGTTTTTGGTGTTAAGGAGGCAGTGTCTTTTAGGATGTTGGGATTTTGGTGCCAGTTGCCAATCAGAGGATGCCCAAAGGTTTGCAGTAACACAGATCGCAGTGAAAGGAGAGGAATTGTCCTTTACGGGGAGACTTGGGGGGGGTCACATCCTGTGAAATGCTGATATTGTTTCAGTGCTTATTATCCCTGATGAGAACTTCCCTGCAATGTGAGTTATTTTGGCCATTGAGGATGAATGCAAAGGAATGCAATTCCTGCTGGCATCCAGAAATGTGATTAATTCAGTCTGCAGTTCCTAGGGGCGAGGGTCACTGACACTGTTGAAACAGATCCTTCATGATTTCTCCAGGACTTTTTGATGAACATTCAGAATCTATATGGCACTGAGTTATCTGCCGTGGATTTTCAAAATGCTGCATCTGAAACCCGCAAGCACATTAACCAGTGGGTTGAAGAGCAAACTGAAGGTGAGACGGTCATAGACTTCCTGTCCTAACCTCTTGTCTTTCTGAGGGATCTCAGGTGAGTCTGTTCCTGGTTAGCATCATGTGCCATTCTGTCCACTGTCCTTCATCATTCTTAGGGAGAGGCAGAACCCAACCTCTCCCATGACAATTACTTACTATGGCAGAACCATTAGATAAGAACCAAGTTCCCCTTCCCATGGACATGGCGTAATTCTTCAGAGGATTTGTCACTCCGCTAGGCTAGTAGTTGTTGGCCCTTTACCATGCTTCAGGCAAGCTGTCTGCCTTGTTGTTATTGTTATTCAATTTATTCCCTACCACTCCTGTAGACCGGCTTATAGTGGGTGACAATGGTCCTGTGATAAAAACCCCAAATAAAAAACCCATTAAAACAGGACACAGAGAGAGAGAGCAGACTGCATGAATATTTGTGGGGCTACTGTTTAGTTTAGTTTATTCTTTTAAAACTTGTTTAGTTTATTGTTTTAAAAGTTTACTTAAAGAATCGCAGAGCAGTTCTTGGGGGAGGAACGAGGTTTCCTGGTGACAACCTGGGAGTTAGCAGCAGTAAGACAAATAACTACGTACCTAGCTGTCTACGTAGCTGTCGTCTGTAGTCATTCTTCTGCTGTCCAACAGTCATTCTGAACGCAACCAGGAGGGGGCAGTGTACTCAAGAAGCAGGAAGCCTCCTGTTCAGCCAAACAGGGCACTGGAGGAGATAATCTGAAAACCATCAGGAAGTTCCCATCTGATCAATGGTAAATCTGCAATCCTCCAGTGCCCACTGCAGGACACTGGTTTCTGCCTTATCATGCTCACTGCAGATCTTTTATATGGTGACCGATTAGGCTGAACACTGTAAGCCAAGTGGACGGCACAGTGACAATAGCCAGCCCTGCCATTAAGCCACCAGCCCACACTCAATTCTTATGCACTAATTTTCGTTTTACTTGTTTCGTCATTGGTTTCCTTGTAAGCTAACTTGGGCCTCCTTTGCAGGAAACGTGGATTATAAATGGCCAAACAAATCAATGTTCCAGATGCCTTATGTGTTGGGTAGAAAATTACTCCATTATTTCTTCTGCCTTTTCATTCCAGGTAAAATCCTTGACTTGTTATCTGAAGTCATGGTCAGCGAGATGACCAGACTCGTTCTGGTGAATGCCGTCTACTTCAAAGGCAGCTGGGAGGAACCATTTGAAGTGGGGATGACCAAGGAGATGCCGTTCCGACTCAATGAGGTAACCACAGTGCTTAGTTCCATCTTCCTTCTTTCACCCGTCTGTACAAGATGCATTTAAGGTGACGTCCTCCAGCAGGTGCACCAGCTTGCGATTGCATTCCAGGTCAGGTTAAGGGTTCTGGTTTTAGCCTTTAAGGCCATATGTAGTATGTGCCCAGTGTACCTATGGGACCACCTCTCAAAATATGTCCCCGGAAGATCCTTTTGCTCAGTGCGTACAAACAGGCTAGTAGTCTCTCACCACAAAGAAATCTGGCTGACCTTGACCAGACCTTCTTGGCCTTGGCTGGTGCTTGGTGGAATGGGCTCCCAGAAGGCATCAGGGCCCAGTCAGAGCACAGTACATTTTGCAGGGCCTGCAAAACAGAGTACTTCCACCAGGCCTGTGGTTGGGGCAAGTAAAACCACCACTAACAGCATCGTACTGGCCTCCCTCATGTATCTGCACGCCCATCCTCAATTTGGGTATTACATCTCTGGGTGGACTTTGTGCTTTAGAAAACCTTATACATCCATTGTTCCTCTTAATATTTGTGAAACAGTCCTGGGGGTGGAGAGTGTCCTGGCTGTCTGAGTTGGAACAGGGCCCTACATCAACAGCTCCCGCCCTCCCTCCCTAGATGCTAGCTATTTTGCTCTCAGACGCTGCAGGAGCCAGTGAGCAAGAAAGAGAGACAGACAAAGAGAGCCCTGCCAAACTGCAAACCAGCCCTGATTACCTGCTATGGCTCTTGCTGTGTGAGAGAGAGAGAGAGAGAGAGAGAGAGACAGACAGACAGAGCCGCCCAAAGGAGCCCTCATTCCCTGCTACAAACAGCCCTGATTATCTCCTATGGCTCCTGTTGTGACAGAGAGAGAGAGAGAGAGAGAGAGAGAGAGAGAGAGAGATCTGCGTCTGCCGTGTCCCTTGGGTCCTAGTGCCCATTGCATTCCTGGTTGCAATGGGCTTTCTTGCTAGTCTTTTTTTTTTTAATTATCAATTTTTTATTATTATTTGTTCTTATAAAAAGCATTTAGAGAAAAAAAAACAAAAAAGCGACCAGCTGATAAGTATCGTCAATACACGTATATCATACTTAATGTAGTCTGATATTATCTCAAGAGATATATAGTCAGTTCCCATTACATATTGGTCCTAATCTAACAGTTACTGCTGTCTTTCTTAAGAACGTCCAAATAATCACTCCACTGTTCATCATATTCTTCCGGAGATCTCTTCTTAACCATGTTAGTGAGTCTTGCCATTTTTGCTAAGTCCGCTAATTTATCAAGCCATGTAGAAATAGTTGGAGTCTCAGTCGCCTTCCAGTGCTTCGCCCACACCAACCGTGCCGCCGTAGTTGCATGGAAGAAGAGGATTCTAGAGGAAGTTGGTAAAGCACTTGGGTGGAAGCTTAGCAACATAGATTCAGGCTTCATTGGGTATCGCATTTTAAGTATTTCCTGTAACACCATATGTATTTTAGCCCAATACTTTTTGGCTTTCTCACAATTCCACCACATGTGATAAAAATAACCTACTGCTTTATGACATTTCCAACATTTATTATCAAACCTATCTGAGATTTTTGCAATGACCTTTGGAGTAATATACCATCTATAAAACATCTTATACCAGTTTTCCCTTAAAATTTGGCTGTTGGTTTGTTTAGGAATTTTGGTCCAAACTCGTTCCCATTCCTCCATATCAATTATGGAGCCCAGGTTTTGCATCCATTTAATCATACAATTCTTTACTTGTTCTGACTCAGTCTCGTATTTCAAAAGAAGTTTATAGATCTGGCCCTGTAGGTGTGGTTTTTTGAGCAATAACATGTTTTCAAAATCACTAAGAGGCGAGTTTTTGTCCACTCGAATCTCAAAGTCTGTTTTTAGTCTAACTTTCAGTTGGTTATACTCCATCCATCGTAGCTCATATCCTTCTTTGTTTAATTCTTGTAGACTCTTGAGCTCACCTGTTCTCGCTAGCAAGTCCTTGTACATTGGGCATGTTATTCTTTTTTGCTGCTGTCTGGAAAAATACGCCTCTATTGGCGATTTCAGTAAATATGATGAGGAGCAAAGTCTTGTTTTGTATTTATTCCAGATCTTTAGAAGGGATCTTGTCCAAAAGTTGACCTTAGGTTTTTCCTTTCCTTTTGTTTTCAAAGAGGGCCAGAGCATTTCATGGAGGCTTTGCTTACTATCTACCTTTTCCAGCACCAAATCTCTTGTCATTGGATCAATTATCCAGTCTGCCACTGCTGTCAGTGTTGCCGCATGTAGGTATAATTTTAGATTTGGGACGCCCTGTCCCCCTCTCTTCTTGTCATCTTGTAGAATTTTAAAGGCAATTCTTGGCCTCTTATAGTTCCAGATGAACTTATTTATTTCAGACTGCCATTTATTTACCACAGAGTCGTTAATATCTATTGGCAGGGTTTGAAAGAGGAAGTTAAATTTTGGTAATATTGACATTTTTACTGTGGCCATTCTTGCTGACCACGAAAGGTTCAAGCTGTTCCACTTCTTAATGTCCTGTTGGATTTGTGACCAGAGCTCCCAGTAGTTGTTAGCAAACAAGGTATCAGAGCGGTTTCCAATTTGGACTCCTAGATATTTGACCTTTTTAGGGTTAATCTCACACCTTAGTGCCCTTTTGGTTATCTCTATATTCAAGTCTGACATGCCAAATAGCATAACCTTGGTTTTAGAGAGATTTATCTTGTATCCAGAGTGTTTCCCAAAAGTGTTTATCTCTTCAAACAACAATTCTAAGGTGGTGCTTGGATTAGTTAATACACCGACAACATCATCAGCATAGCTTTTAAGTTTAAATTCTTCTCCAGCAATCGTAAGTCCCGAGAGCTTTGCGTTTGCTCGAATGTTACGAGCTAGTGACTCCAATACCAGGTTAAATAGTAGGGGGGATAGCGGAAATCCTTGTCTGGTTCCCTTCCCAATTTGGATAGGGTCTTTAGTTAACATTCCATTAACCAAGATTCTTGCCTCTTGCTTTGAGTATACATGCTTAATTAGGTTCCAAAAATTGTCCCCACATTTTAGTTGGGTAAGCGTGGCCAATAGGAACTTCCATTGCACCTTGTCAAAAGCCTTTTCAGCGTCCAAAAACACAAAAGCCGCTTGGATTCCTTTAGTGCGGACCACCTCCATTGCATTAAGGACAAATCTGACGTTGTTTTTCATGTACCTTTTGGGCATGAATCCTGTTTGATCTGGATGGATGATTTCATTAAGGCATTTCTTCAGTCTTTCTGCTAAGGCCTTTGCAAAAATTTTATAATCCACGTTAAGTAGTGATATTGGTCTGTAAGCATTTGGCGATAATGAGTCCATGCCTTCTTTGTGTATGAGTGTTATCGACGCTTGCTGCCACGATTTGGGGAGTGATTTTCCAGAATTGTCCACTACCTCATTCACCATCTGTGTCAGGACTGGTAGTAATGTATGATTTAATTTCTTATAATAAGTTGCGGAGAGGCCATCTGGGCCTGGGGCCTTGTTTAATTTCATAGCTGTTACCGCTTCGGCCAATTCCTGAGCTGAGAATCTCTGATTTAATATCTTTCGTTGCTCGTCTGTAAAGGTTAAGGATGGAGTACCTCCAAGATATTCCATGCTATCAGGTACAGTTTCTTCGTCTGTTTGGTATAAATTTTGGAAAAAGTTTGAGAGACATTGTTGTATTTCCGGATCTGTACGGAAGTGGTTGTCTCCATATTTAAGGCTGGATATAACACTTTTGTTATGATTTCCTTTTAATTTATATGCCAGCCATCTTCCAGGTTTGTCGACATGTTCAAAATTCTTTTGTTTTATCCAATCCAGTTTTTTCCTCATATCTTCGGTTTCCAATGCATCTCTTTTTAGTCTTAAGAGTGTTATTTGTTTGGCTGTCTTCTTAGACAGATGGGCTTGGTGCTGAATTTCTAATTGTCGAATTGACCAGACAATTTCATTCAGTTCTTTTTCTTTCTTTTTCTTTTGGCGGTGTTCAGGCTTATCAATCTTCCTCTTATATACGCTTTACTCGCATCCCAGACCGTAGATAATGGAATCTCTTTTGTGCAGTTGAGTTTGAAAAATTCTTTTAAGTCCGCTTTGCACAGATTCAGATTCTCTTTGTCTTCTAGAATATATTCATTCATTCTCCATCTTCGCATACCAGCTCTGCAGAAGGAAAATTCTGCCCATATTGGGTTGTGATCTGCAAAGGTGTTGGGGAGAATTTCCATATTTGCCACTTTTGGTAATAACAATTTTGAGCACCAGCATTGGTCTATTCTGGAGTATGAGGAGTGTCGAGAAGAATAAAAGGTGTACTGTTTGCTTTTGGGATGGAGTTCTCTCCAGAGATCTATTAATGAATTGAGGTGGATGTTGCGCTTGGCCGATTTCGGAAAATATGCTCCCTGTCGGTTATGTGATTTGTCCAGCGATGGGTTCATTACTGCATTGAAGTCTCCGATTATGATCCACTGTTCGGTAATAGTTTCTGTGTGCTTCTAAAAGAATTCTTCGAAAAACTTGTCCTTCGCATTGTTGGGAGCATATATGTTTGTCAATGTATATTTCTGACCATCTGGTAGTTGTATTTCAAGTGTTAAAAATCGGCCATCGTTATCTTGGATTTTCTGCTCAACCTTAATGTTGGGGTTCGCAATGTAAATTGTCACCCCTCTTTTTTTCACTGTGGCAGAAGCTGCAAATTCTCTTCCTAGTTTTCTTGTTGATAATATATTTAGATTTTTTTTTCTCACATGTGTTTCCTGTATACAGTAAATATCTGCTCTCAATTTTTTCAGTTGATTGAAAAATTTGGTGCGTTTGGCCGGTGAATTCAGGCCATTAGCGTTTAAGGATAGCACCTTTAGCTTCTCCATTCTTTCGTGTTGGAGCAGTTGCTCCTTGTTCTGCTTGAGGAGGGGTGGCTTGTGTTCCCGTTGCTTGTGTTAGGTAGGATGATCTATTGTCGCAGAGTTGAACTAATCGACGCGTAGTTTCCGCTCTTGTTGGGGAAGTCTTAGGTGATCCTGCCCCTGAGGTGCCTTGAGATAAGTTGTCGGCAAGCTCTTGAGCCTGTTGGAGCGTTCGGATAGTTTTTCTTCCCGATGGTAATATCACTTCCAGGGCGAATGGGATTCTCCAAAAGTATCTTATCTCTTTGGCAATTAGGATCTGTCACAAAAAATGAAATTGTGCTCTTTTCCGTAGTGTGTCTGCTGGCAAATCTTGAAAGATTTGTATTTCTTGGTCTGCCAATTTCAACGGCGTCTCCCGATGCTTTTGGAGCAAGTTATTTCTTACTACTTTGCTATCAAAACTTACAAGAATATCTCTTGGTTGTTTCGGGCGGGCTCTGTCCGGGATAAAAACTCAGAGGGCCCAATCTGGAACCGTGATGCGTGAAGCGACTCCTGATTGGGCCCTCTGAGTGTCCATCCAGGGCCAAGCCGCCAATGGGGAGCCGCACGGCTTGGCCCGGCCTCACAAGTCCTCCGGCCCTGCCACTCCTCTAAGCCAGACTTCAATTTAAATGCTTTTTGACCCAAAGGATGAATGAATTTTGATGAAGCCAATGAATGTATTCATGCCGATGCAGGCTGGCAGCCGAAATGTCTCTCTTGTTAAACACCGAGAGTTCCGTTTTTTGATTCTTCAAGCAATAAATCCACAACCCAAATTGCTTTTGTATTAATAATGATGAGCTTATTTATACCCAACACATTTTCTGTTGTATTTAGCTTCGAACTCTGTAGACCATGTTCCTTTTATATTTTTAATCGACCAAACCGATATTTTGGTGGCTGAAAAATATTATGCTGCCCTAGATTTCTGATAGTCCGCACAGGATGCATGCAAGAGAATAAAGTGAAAAGGTTAAATCAGAATTGCTTTTGCTACTCAGATAACAAAATGCAGCTTCACATAAGCTATCAATTATGCCTATATGCTCTAAATCAGTGTTATTTACCTTTTATCCCCGGCTTTCCCAGCCAGGGTTTGTGAACAGCCCTAAAAGGGGGTTCCCAAATGGGTGGGAGTTAATTTTTAAAGGCCTGGATCTGGGATTTTTATACTCAGAGTGGTGCGAGAAGGATAAAACTGTGGTTGTTCACCATAGGCCACTGCAAGTGAGAAGGTGGAACAGGTTAAAATTCCCAATGCCCCCATTTGTCTCCCAAATCATGAGTGCCCCCTGAGGTTTGGAGGTGGCCCACTAGGGAGCTGTGCAGGAACCCTGAGTATCCCTGGGCTGTGTCGCATTTTAGGCAGGAGGAACTTTCTCTAATTTAAGGGGCTCTGCCTCTAGAGGAGGAGTTCGTAGCCGCTGAAAGCTACACCAAATAGCTTGTTTTAACATATTTGGGCAATATTGTTCCTGTTTGTGTCCTCTCATGATTGTTCAGCCAATGGTGCACATATGTCCCCCTCATTTTTTCATTTCTCCATCCAGAAGGAAAGGAAGACGGTGAAGATGAAGTATAAAACTTTGCTTGCTGACCAAAGGTCACTGCAAGTGAGAAGGTGGAACTCAGGGACTCTGAATATCCCTGGGCTGTATCTCACCTTACGCTGGTGGAACCTGCTCTAACTTAAGTGGCTCTGCCTCTAGAGCAGGACTTAATGGCCATTGGAAGATCCAAAGCATAACTTGTTTTAGCATAATTCAGACAATATTGTTCCTGTACCTATACAATCATCATTGTTCAGCCAATGATGAACATAATATCCCCCCTCCCATTTTTTCATTCCCTCATCCAGAAGGAAAAGAAGACCGTGAAGATGATGTACATGTTCAAGAAGCTTCCTTTTCGGTACATCCCTGAGCGCAAATTGAGCGTCTTGAAACTGCCATTCAAGAGGAATGAGTTTAGTATGATTGTCCTGCTGCCTGAAGCCTTAGAAGATAGATGCAGTGGCCTGCTCTGCATTGGCCTGCAACAGGTGACCTATCCCCCCACCCCCCAAAAAAAATCTGTAACAGCTTGCGCTGTATAAATAAAAGGGTAAGGGGTAGGGGGGCGGAGAGTGGGCGCACGTCCCGATTGGCCCGAAGTCCAGACAGGCGAAGGGAAAAAAGGTGTTTGTAAACCGCTTTGAGACTCCTTTGTGTAGTAAACAGCAGGGTACAAAAATACCTCTTCTTCTGAGCAACTGTGAAAGAAGCATGTGGGCACATAACATTTTATCAACATCGAAAAAATGGAGACAGAAGGAGCAGGGTGGACACCTGTGTACTGTGACTACCCCATGTGTATTAGGGCAGGGGGACATTTTGGTGTCTGTGCCCTAATTCACACAAGAAGGAAAATGATGTTGAATGCAGAACGGGGAGGATTTGGCTGCCATGTAATCTCCTCCTAAGAAGAGTCTCCAGTCTGATTTTCCCTTCACTTATCTAAAGACATGGCTAGTGAAAGCTCACCTGTAACCACTATGCGACAATTCCCAAAGGTCAGTCCTCTTCCACACTCTACAAACATTCCAAACCAAAGGTTTTTGATACCCATCTCTCTACACCGATGCCCTCATTTATCACCATGCCACCACAACCTGCCGCACAACACACACATTCAACCCCATGCCCTTACAGACTGAACAACTCCTCAGCTTCCTCTTCCCCCCACCAAGCTCTAACGTCCATTGTATTCCTGGATACAACGGGCTTTGCCCCTAGTATAAAATATTCTGCCTACCTAAATAGTGATAGAGATATGGATAAATGTAGAAACAGAGAAGTAGGCAATAAAGTGTTGTGTTTAATTCTGAATTGTAGGCAGGAACAAGGGGAGTCTTCAATGGTTCAGAACATTGCTTCATCTGGCCCAGTATTTCATTCCATTCTATTCATTCATTCATTCATTCATTCATTCATTCATTCATTCATTCATTCATTCATTGCCCCTCTCTGTATCTTAGCTGTATCCAGTATTTCATTCCATTCCATTCTATTCATTCATTCTTTCCATTTCATTCATTCATTCACTGCCCCTCTCTGTATCCTGGCTGAGGGCGGTGTATAACATGTTTACAACAAAGTTAAAATCAGAATACAAAACTATACAATAAATAATTAAGAGACTCTGCCTCACTATGTCTGGGTGGTATGGGTATTCTTGGGGGGGGGGGGGGGTTCATCTCTGTGATCCAGCCTCAGCCAAAAGCTTGCTCAGAAGAGCTCTGGCATGCAGATCCTATTGAACTTAGATAGTTACGTCAGGGCCTGTGTCTCTGCAGGCGAGGAATTCCACCAGGCTGGGGCAGGGCCAAAAAGGACCTGGTTGAGTCCAGTTGTACTTTGAGAGGGCAGGGACCACCAGCACATTCGCATCTGGAGATCTTGTCTGGGGGTATATTGCAAGAGACAGTCCCTTAGATACGCTGTGTACTCTGATAGTTTCTGGAGGACTCAGAGAGGACTCTCCAAATTCTTCTGCTCAAGGCCCCTTTTCACTAACCTGTCCTGTCTGAAGCAATATGGTTGGCCACTGAGCTGTAGCATCTGTGACAGCCACCCCAGTAGGACCCCATGAGCTCTTCTCCATAAGCTCTTTTCAGGTGCACATTAGGACTTAGGTTTTTTGCTAACTGAGTGTAAATGTATGTCTCATGGCAATACTTTGGAATGATTTCCTGGTTCTCTCTGTGTCTGTCTCTAATTGTAGCTGGAGAAGGATCTCACTGTAGAAAACCTCCAAGAGTGGACAGATCCAAGAAAGATGTCCGTCAGTGATGTTCACGTGTACTTCCCGAAACTTAAGCTCCAAGGGACTTACGATCTGAAGCCATATTTATCAGCCTTAGGAGTGCTGGATGTCTTTGACAGCTCCAAGGCCGACTTGTCAGGGATGTCAAGATATCCTAAGCTCCACTTGTCCAAAATTGTTCACACATCACTTATAGAAGTGAACGAAGGAGGTACAGAAGCTGCAGGAACAACTGATACCATACCAATGCTTTCCAGTCTGTCTAGGGAAACGGTTTTGATATTTGACCATCCCTTTCTGCTTTTTCTCTGTAATAACGAGACAGAAAATATACTTTTCATCGCAAGAGTTGCTTCTCCATGAAACATGAAACAAAAGGCAGGACCATAGAGCAGAACTCCCCAATTACCCTGTTTGAGAAAGGATGAAGATCTTTTACTCACTGTACAATCCTATGCAGTTAGCCCAAGTTTAATTCCTACTGCTTTCGGTGGCTTAGGTGGAAGGAAGCTTGCCTTGGCTTCATTTCAATGCCGCTTGGCTTCCCTTGTGCTTGTTTTGCTGATTCTGCACGGATGTTTTAACACTGTGTCCTACCACTTCTGCACTGAATGCTTCCTGGAATATGGAGTGAGGCATTCGTTGCTTGAAATGAAGGGATGTTGCCCCAGAGGTGGACATGAACATATTTAGGAGCAGTTGTTCCATTGGTGTTTTCCCTTAAGGCTGATTGTGAGTATTTCTCAGGATCAGCTGCTTTTGCTCCCATAATTCAGTACCATTAAACTGGAAAACTGGTGCTGCTAAGCTCTTCAGTGGCCTCTAACCCAGAGAACTGGGTTTGATTCACGATTTGTCCACGTGAAGGCTGCTGGGTGACCTTGAGCCAGTCACATTTCTCTCAGAGCTCTCTAAGCCCCACATATCCTACAAGATGCCTGTTGCAGGAAGAGGAAAGGAAAGATGATTGGTAGCTGCCATGATACTGCTTAAAGTAGAAAAATGTAAAGTATAGAATATTCTCCAGAGTCATTTTGAAAGACAAGTATGAATAATGTAACCATTTGTGCCTAAGAAAATACCTAGAGCTTTTGGCATTTTAGGACACATGTCACCATTCAGTGCTGGGTAGGCAGGAGGCTACCATCTTTGAATAGGGCAGCAGTACTTCTTTCTTTGATATCAATAGGACTTTGATATTTAACATCATATTTTCACAATGAACTAATCTAATAAAGCTTTTCCATTTGTCACATTGACTTTGGTCTGGTCCCATTCAGGTACAAGCAGGCGTCGGAGAATCCTTGGGGGTCTATTTAGTTATCCTGTATCATTAAGTTCCTGGGTAGAGGTACACGGCAAAACTACTCCTGGTTCATTTTAGATATATGGCACACAAAGAAAGAGATTAGAAAGTCCTAACCTCCATATTATCTTTTTATTAAAGATACCCATTTTCATCTTTAAGCTCAACTGACTTAAAAGAATATAGGAAATCCCAATCTCCGTAGGTAAAGGACAGCTATTACAGGAATCCACTTAAATATATTATCCATAAGCAAGTAGGGCACAGTCAGGAAGCCCCTTGGAAGAAGCAGCTCAGGCACGGGCGTGGGGTACACCTGGAGGACCACATCAAGGGGAGCAAATGGCCACATCAGGGCCATCCTTGCCTTTGACGGGGGGGGGGGGGGCGGGGGGGACTGGGAGAGAACTGTGGAGTGTATGCCCCAGGGTGGGGTGGAGGACCCTAGCAGCAAATGGGGCCCTATTCCATTCCTGGGTGCGGTCAGTGGATGCAGATGTAGCAAGGGTGTGTCCAAAGAGCATTTGGTTAGAGTTTAACCCCTCAAAAAAGATTAAATAAAAGAAAAAACACAAAAGGCTACAATTTGAATCAACCTATGAACAATGATATGAGAGAGAAAAAGAGTTTGAAAATTCAAGGAAAAGTGAAAGACAACGAAGGACGCGCTTTCATTGGGGCTTAAGTCCGCCCTGTTCCCTCCCTCCCTGCCGCCCGCCCGCGGCTACCCGGCCCCCGAGACGCGCTCTGCGGGGAGGCGCCTCCGCCTTGACCTCGCTGCACCTGCTCGGAGCCCGCACACCGGCGCCGCCGTCCGGACAGGTAAGTCCATCGCCTGCTGCTGCGCCCTGCAGTCCCGCCGAGGGGCTCCCTGCTTCGCGCCCGCGTGAGTTGGCCTGGCCTGGCCTGGCGTGGGGCTCACCTGGGTGGCCGCAGCGAGGGGGGCGTAGGGCCACGTCGGGGGCGCTCTCGACTTGGGGGGGGGGAGGACCCGATAGAGAGGGCTTTGTGGGGCGGGGGTGGGGCGGGGGTGGGGTGCAGTCTGTCGATGGAGACGTAGCAAGGCCGGGCACAAGTTAGGGGCGGTTTGGGGCAGGCTTTAACCCCCCCCCCCACAAAAATAGATTAATAAAAGAAGCAATAAAAAAAAGCTGCTCGTTGAATCGCTGGAAACCGATTCACAATGGTGCGAGATAGAAAAAATAATGCAAAAAGCGTTTAAACATTCAAGGAAAAGCGAGAAAGAACGAATGTTCTTTCTTTCTTTCTTTCTTTCTTTCTTTCTTTCTTTCTTTCTTTCTTTCTTTCTTTCTTTCTTTCCTTGCTCCAGCGCCCTGCCTGTCTCAAGGGACTCCGGAGTTTCACAAAGGCTCTGTAATGTACTGTGCTTGTGGATCTGGTGCTTGTGGATCCTCCTCCTCCTCCTCCTTTTGCCATTTTTCGTTTCCTTTTGTTAGCAGGGCACTTCAGAGGATTCTTCAGAGGATTCATCACTTGGCTAGGCTAGCAGTTGTTGGCCCTTCACCATGCTTCAGGCCAGCTGTCTGATTTGGGATAGAGAGAGCAGACTGCATGAATATTTTTGGGGCCATTGCTTGGATAATTGTTTTAAAAGATTCTCTTGAGGAAAACAAGCTCCTGCAACACGCCGGGCGAGCCCATGTTCTGCATGAGAAATGGCCAGCTGATTCTGCAGAAAGCCACAAGGAGAAGGGTGCCGGGTTGGCATCGAAATCAACAGAAACATTCATTTAATTGTTATCGAAGAGTTTTCTTAACAAATCACACCAGGTTGTGGCCAAAACCGGTTCCAATACTTAGTTGCCCGCTTTCAAGCCCAGAAAGTTTCATTAGAGGCTCAGTCGTGTACTGGTGGCATAAACATCAGTGGTTACCCTGCAGCCCATAGTTCCAATTTCCAATTGAAACCAAATCTCACTTAATAACCTCTTGATGTGTGATGTTCTTTCACCATTTGTTCAGTCAACCTTCCTTGAGCAATTCTGCCGCCTCAGGCATGGGGTGAAGGACACCCCCCCCCTTCAGCATTTAGAGGAGAAAGGACAGAAGCCGACGGAGTTGCGTTTCTTCGGCATTGGACAGATGCACACCCACCGACATCACCATCATAGAATCATAGAATCATAGAGTTGGAAGGGGCCATTCAGGCCATCTAGTCCAACCCCCTGCTCAACGCAGGATCAGCCCAAAGCATCCTAAGGCATCCAAGAAAAGTGTGCATCCAACCTTTGCTTGAACACTGCCAGTGAGGGGGCAGTATACAAGCAGTATAAAGTGCTATACTTTGTGAAGAATTCCAAAGACACAGAATAGAGGCAGAAGTTCCAAACCTCAAGAAAATCTAACTCCAGAGGGAAAGTTTCTGCATTTTCAATCTGGGAACATTGGGTGTGAAGGGCTTCAATTCACCTTAGGGCCTTTCATCTTCCCCTTGAACTGCGCCTTTAATGCACCTGTGATCGCGCCGAAAAGTGCTGATTCAGCGTTTTGAGGATCCTGCACGAAGCGCCCGTGCCTTTTGCCTCCTTCATTTCGAGCCTCTTGAGGTATCACAGTTGGCTGATGAGCAATTTCTCAATGCCTCCGGGCTCGTCTAATTATGTTGTTACGGGTAGCTTGACATTTAAGACTTGAATTCTGGAACTCTTGCTCCTGTGCAGATGAGCGTTAGAAACCACTAGGAAGGCTGGTTGAACGAGTGGTGGAAAGAACATCATACATCAAGAGGTGGAGATCAATTTTGGACTGATCATTGCATTGATACGTTTTGAAATTGGGAATAGGGAATGCAGGAGATTCATAGGGTTGGGCCACTGACGAAAGACTTTTGTGCTTGAAAGCGGGTAACTATCCAGACCCCGTTTTTGCCATGCCAATATTAGTTAGGAATACTCTTAGGCAATGATTAAATGAATATATCTGTTCATTCCAATGCCCACTCAGCAATTCCTCTACTTCTTGTTCTGCATAAAGTCAGATCCTGCAATAAACCAGGTGCGCACATGTGCTGGCATAAAGTCTGTTCCTGCAAGAAGCCTGGCCCTGGCCCGATGACTGCGGCCAATCTGGGGAGCGCTTTGGCCCTTGCCCGACACCATTGGGTGGATTCTCCCCAAATACCCCCGTCCTGCCCGGCCGCTGTCCCCCACCGCACCCCGAACACGAGCAAGAGGGAGCGGAGTTCCCCACTGCGCTTCTCCCGCGCTCGCCACTCTCTCCCTCCCCTCCGGGCTCCCGGGGCTGGATGGCCGGAGACGCGCTCTGCGGGGAGGGTCCCTGAGCCGCACCCAAGTCCGCCGCCCGGAGAGGTAAGACCCCGACGCCCGGGAGCCTCCGCCGCTGCTGCGCCCCTGCGGATCCCGCGCAGGGTCTCCCTCAACAGAAACATTCATTGAATTGTTATGTACAAATATTCTTAACAAATCACACCAGGTCCTGTGTGGTCCGGATTCTGTTACCCGCTTTCAAGCCCAAGATACTCTAAATACACAACATAAGAAGACGAGCCCTAAGCCATTCCGAAATCTGCTATACCTCAAATGCATGGTCGCTTTGGTCGCTTCATTCCCCGATTGTCAAAACGACATCCCAGTAGACAAGTCATGACAAGTAATGTCATCTAGCCAGGGGTAGTCACCCTGTGGTCCTCCAGATGTCCATGGACTACAATTCCCATGGGCCCCTGTATGTGTCAGGGGCTCATGGGAATTATAGTCCATGGACATCTGGAGGACCACAGGTTGACTACCCCTGCACTTCTGCCTCCTCAGCCATGGGATGAAGGACACCCCCCCCCACACACACACAGCATTGAAGCAGAAATGTGAGATGCACCTGCAGTTTAGTGCTGATTCACAGTTTTGAGGATTGTGAATAAATCAACCATGCCTTTTGCCTCCTCTACGTACATTTTGAGACCCTTGAGGTATAACAGTTGACTGATGAGCATTTTCTGAATGTCTTAGGGAATGGGTAGTCAACCTGTGGTCCTCCAGATGTCCATGAACATCTCCAGATGTCCCTGCCAGTGTCAGGGGCTCATGGGAACTGTAGTCCATGGACATCTGGAGAACCACAGGTTGACTACCCCTGCCTTAGGGCTCCTGTAATTATGTTGTATGGTTAACTTGACATTTAAGACATTAATTTTGGAACACTTGCTCCTGTGCAGATGAATGTTACCAACCCCTAGGAAGGCGGAGTGAGCGAATGGTGGAAAGGACATTATACATCAAGAGGTGCTAATCACTTTTGGATTGATGATTGCGTTGATATGTTTTGAAATTGGGAATAGGGAATGCAGGGGATTCAGGGGGTTGGACCACTGACAAAAGTCTTTTCTGCTTGAAAGTGGGTACTAAGTGTCCAGACCCCATTTTCGCCATGCCAAGGTCTTATTTGTTAGGAATACTCTTAGACAATAATTAAATATTTCAGTTTATTTCAGTGCCAACCCAGTAATTCTTCTTTTTCATGTTGAGAATAAAGCAAGTCCATGCAATAAGCCAGGTCTGCACATCTGCTGCACTAAATCACATTCCTGCAATAAGCCAGGTGCGCAAGTTTTGCATATAGCATATTCCTGCAGTAAAGGAGGTGTGCACAGGTTCTGCATAAGGCAAGTTCCTGCAATAAACCAGTGGGTTCCATTAGACCAGGAATCAATGTGCTAGAGAGTCCTGTATAATCACTTCATGGGATGTACTTTAAAAAATGACAAGAATGCTCTTTGGAAACCATGGGAGACATTGGAAGACCCATTGAAAATAAGGGGAGGAAAGAATGACCGTTGACTTGTATGGGCTCCATTGCAATACATTACAGTAGGCAAACAGTGGCCAAGAAAACATGGAATGGATTTTCGATTACACTCGGAAAGACTATCCTGAGCCTTTGGATACTCCCAGAGGCTGTCAATCCACTGTGGGGCCTGCCATTCCAGATCAAGAACCCTTGTGGTACTCCCAGGGGGGTGTCATTCCATCTTGGGACCTGTTATTCCAAGCCCACATCCCTGTGGTTCTCCCAGTGGCTGTCATGCTACTATGTGCCCTGCCATTCCAGGCCCGGAGTAGTTTGAGTGGAATGGATAATTCATTCCATGTTTTCTTTGAAAATGTTTTCCAACTATAATGAATTTCAATGGCACCCATGCAAGTCAATTGGCATTCTTGCATCCCATTATTTCCAATAGGTTTCCAGGTGTCTCCCATAGTTCCCAATGGTTCTGAGGGGTCTGGGGGTAGCCTGGGTGGTTGCGGTTGGGGGGTCCTTGCTCGTACTGGAGGGGTGGGGGCAAAGAGGAGCCTTGCACAAGAGTTGGGGATCTGCACTGAGGACGGCCACTGGCCCTCCTGTGTGCGGGGGAAGCCAGCAACTGGTCCACTCATGGGGGCAGTCTTAGATGTAGCAAGGCCGTGTGCAAGGGGGGATTAGGTGGGGTGCTAACCCCCCCAAATTAAATTAGAGAAATAATACAGAAACCTACTAATTGAATCGATTCATTAACAATGGTATGAGATAGAAAAATCATGGGGGGGGAAAGTTTCAAAATTGAAGGAAAATTGACAGAGAATGAACGAATGAAGAGTTTTCACGAAGGTTCTGGAATGTATTGTAACCCCCCTCCCTTAAAAATCCTGCATAAAACAGCTTCCAGGAGTAAACCAGGTGTACAGATGTTCTGCCTAAAGCAAGTGCCTGCAGTAAGCCAGATGTGCACATGTTCTGCATAAAGCAAGTTCCTGCAATAAGCCAGGGGGTTTCATTAGACCAGGAATCACTGTGCTAGAGGGCTCTGTATAATCAATCCATGGGATGTACACTAAAAGAAATGACAAGAATGCCCCTTGGAAACCATGGGAGATACTGGAAATGATGGGTGGGAAAATCCCAATTGATTTGCATGGACTCCACTGAATTACATTAAAATAGGAAAACAGCTGCAAAGAAAATGTGGAATGGATTTTCCATTACAGTCAGATCGAGTACTCTGGGCCTGGAATAACAGCCCCCACAGTCCAATGATGGTCCCTGGGAATAGGGGAACATATTTGGGGCTGGAATGACAGGCTCCAGAGTAGAATGATGCCCCATGGGAGTGCCACAGGGTTTCTGGGTGTGCAACGGCAGGCTCTACATTGGAATGTGAGGTCCTGAGAGTATCAGGCTGACATACTGGAGCGAAGTCAATGCTCTACATCTTTCATCATAAACCTGGAAGGCATGTAAAAGGTAAAGGTAAAGGTATCCCCTGTGGAAGCACCGAGTCATGTCTGACCCTTGGGGTCATCTAAAGTCTTGACCAGTAAGCCCAAGTGGGAAGCCTTCAAAGGAAGTGCAATCCCACCCAGGAAAGATTGATTCTGCAGTCCATGAATGGGTGCAGCAGAGGTTCTTTCATCAGGAGTCTTCCAGTTGAAGTGGATAAGAGTGGCGGCCTCTAATCGGGAGTGCCGGGTTTGATTCCCCGCTTCTCCTCCACATTCCCCGCTTCTCCTCCAAGCTGGATGACCTTGGACCAGTCATGATTTTCTCAGCACTCCCTCAGCCCCACCTACCTCACAGGGCGTCTGTTGTGGGGAGAGGAAAGGAAGGTGATTGTAAGCTTCTTTGAGACTCCCTCGGATAGCGAAAAGCACAGTATAAAAACCAACTCTTATTCTTCTAAAATCCAAACTGGAGAACAACCGCCATGGGACGGCCATGGAGAGCAGTGGGTAAAAGGTAAAGGTATGGTCTCATGGCCAGAGCCTCAGACAGCATGTCGGCTGCTTTACCACCCTGTGCCACAAGACGCTATTGCCAAATGAACTTTCCTTCATTAATTAGCCTTCCAGATCCTCTTTCTCCTCACAAATCTATGAGGCTGATGTGAGCCACCTCCTCTATTGTGCCCATCATGTGTCACATCAGGCCTGAGTTCCTTGTCAAATTTTACCCCCTCTGTTGAACACTGACCCAGAGCACCCCCTCCATAATGTCTTTGTATACATTCCCATCTCGTAGTTTAGGTTAGGGTTCCCCAGTCTTTTAGAGTTTGTGGCACAGCATGTGGGATGAAGACACAAAATGACCACTGCAGCAGGAAGAGCCAGCCAGGGAAGCATGGCTACAGCATACCTCTAGTCGCATAGTGAAGATCTTTAGAGCATGGGGGCAGCTGCTGCCAGAGGAATGTTTGCAAATGTCTGGACAGCCTATCAGATCTCAAAGGGACAATCGGAAGACCTGCCAAAATGTATGTATGTATGTATGTATGTATGTATGTATGTATGTATGTATGTATGTATGTATGTATGTATGTATGTATGTATGTATGTATGTATGTATGTATGTTTCTACTTATATACCACCACTCACTACTGGTCACCTCGTGGCGGTTTACAGGAAACGTTAAAATTGCAATATAAAACCCCATATAAAAAGATATGCAAGTAACTCTTGGCTTAATTCCATACATTCCTCAGGGGGTGTCATTCTACCACTGGGAATGTCATTCCAGGCCCAGAACCCTCATGTTATCCCCAGAGGGCTTCATTTCACTGGGTGGGGGACCCGTCATTCCAGGCCCAGATCCCCCCATGGTATTTAGTGGCCGTCATTCTACTCTGTGCTCTACCATTCCAGACCAAGAGTATTCTATCTGACTGTATTGGAAACTCCATTCCACGTTTTCTTTGCAACTCTTTTCCTACCGTAATGTATTTCAAGGGAGCCCATTCAAGTCAATTGGCATTCTTACCTCCCGTTATTTCCGGGGGGGGGGGGGGGCTTGCAGTTCCTCCCACAGTTTCCAATGGACATTCTTGTCATTGCTTTCAGTACACCACTCCATCGATATACATTCAGCAAAAATGATTTTACCAAAATATTAGTCCTTTTTTGAAACAATTTTTAGTCTAATACGATACGATAACATTTATTGTATGTAGCCAAAGGCCATTACAAAACACAATTAAAACAATATGGCACAAATATAAATAAATAAAACAATATTTCCTGCATTGTGCCGAGGGTTGGACTAGATGACCCAGGCGATCCCTTCCAGCTCTATGATTCTATTCAACACTTAAGGCATACAGAAGAGTTTTGTTTGGCCATTTATAATCCAGGTTGCCTGCAAAGGAGACCCAAGGCAGCTTACAAGGAAACCACTGTTGAAACAAAATGAAAATCAATGCAAAGGCCTTGAGTGTGGGTTGGTGGTTTAATGAAATGCAGAGCTGGATGTCATCACTGTGCAGTACGGGTGGCTTACTGTGTTCAGCCCAAACTGTTAAAATACACAAGATCTGCAGTGTGCCCGAAAGAAAATTAGTTTATTATTTCTTCTGCCTTTTTATTCCAAGTAAAATCCTTGACTTGTTACCTGAAGGCTCCCTCATGAGATGACCAAACTTGTTCTGGTGAATGTCGCCTACTTCAGGGCCCGCTGGGAAGAACAGTTTCTGGATGAATTTACAAAGGAGATCCCTTTCCAACTCAATAAGGTAACCAGAGCACGGAGTTCTACCTTACCTTTTTCAACCACGTGTACAAGATGCATTTTGAGGTAGTATAAGTGGAACCAGCTTGGTGTAGTGGTGAGGAGTGCCGACTTCTAATCTGGTGAGCCAGGTTTGCATCCCTGCTCCTCCACATGCAGCCAGCTGGGTGACCTTGGGCTGGCCACAGCACTGATCAAGCTGTCCTGACCGAGCAGTAATATCAGGGCTCTCTCAGCCTCACCCACCCCACAGGGGGTCTGTTGTGGGGAGAGGAATGGGAAGGTGAGTGTAAGCTGCTTTGAGCCTCCTTCGGGTAGGGAAAAGCAGCATATAAGAACCAACTCTTCTTCTTCTTCTCCTTCTCCTCCTCCTCCTCCTCCTCCTTCTATATCTTGGTTGGTAAAATATATCATGCTGCCCTCGATTTCTGAGTCTACTCACACAGTGCATGGAAGAGAATACTTAGGTGAAAAGGTTAAATCAAAATTGATTTAATTATTACCTTTCACCACTCATCTCCACATCTTATCCACGGTTCCTCTTAATATTTGTGAAACCAGCCAGGTGGTGCAGCGAGTCCGGGGTGTCCAAGTTGGAATAGGGCTAATCAGGGTGCGACCTGCGATGACCCACCTGCCCAAGCACCGCTTTCCACGTGGCCGTGCCACCGTCAACATGTCTGGACTCGAATCCGGCCTGCTTTGCCTCGGCGCCTGCTTGCCTCTCTGGCAGCCGGGCTGCAGACGAGCCTGGCTGCCAGGGGCAGCACCTCTCCACTGCACCACACGGCTCCTGGTGCCACAGAGCAGGCAGCCATAGCGTCAAATGTGAGCCGCCACGAGGAGCAGGTGACGAACCCAAGGAGGGCAAGGCACCACCGGCCCTGCCCACCAGAAAGCTCACCTGGCCTTGAGGACATGCTGCTGGCCACCAGCAGGCCATGCCGCTGCCTCCAAATTTGTAGCAGCAGCCATGGAATCTAGGCCAGCTCTTTAATCTTCTGCCTGCTCCGCAAAGCTGCTGCCATCCGTATTAGAGGGCCCACCCACACCAAGACGGCTGTGCCCCACTTTGGGAGCCTGCTGCCCACAAAGTGCCTAGCTGCCAACAGACAGCCCTTAGCCCGTGCCAGCTCCTGAGCTGAGACCCAGCCTCCTTGCACCTGCCCCACGGGAGGGCTTCCATGCCCAACAGTGAGTGCTGGGGGGGGGGCAGCTGCTCTCCCCCTGGGCTAACCCCTTCATCTGCATCCGCTGCAGTGGCCTGCATGGAAATCAGTCGATCCTTTTGATGAAATTTGCCCTTTTACTTCCTCATCTACCGACAGGTAAAATTTTCTGAAACTGAGATTACTCAGTCTTTGCAATAACACTTACTAGTGTTCAAAGGAGAAGCAAGCAGAGGCTACTCTGATAAGACACCAGTGGTGATATTTATAGGGATTCTATGTTTCCAGGTGAAACTTGGAATAACACAAGAGATTTTGAAGAGTCTTAATTTCAGGCCACCAGCATACAATGCTGCTATATACCTCCTGGTGGCAGCAGAGAGTAGTTTCTAGTTTATACTAATAGCTTGAATATACTAAAGAGGTTAAATCCTCAGGGCTATGAACCCTGGGGCACCTAAATAAATTCCTAGAGGGTCTATTTAGTTGTAGGTACTACATCCACCTAACCAGAAAAGCAGAAATTATGTCAGTATATGACAGTTTACCCCCCTCCCTCCCATTGTACGTTATTTAGCCAAGATTGAAATTGTCCAAAGCATCCTTTACTTTAAAAAATGTCAATGAAAAATCAAGATAGATTCAAGTGGGTAGCCGTGTTCGTCTGAAGTTGCACAACAAAATCAGAGTCCAGTAGCACCTTTAAGACCAACAAAGATTTATTCAGACTGGGGAAGAGTGCAAGCACTCAAAAGCTCACACCTTGAATAAATCTTTGTTGGTCTTAAAGGTACTGTTGGACTCTGATTTTTGTAATGAAAAATCAAACTATTTTCAAAGTGAGCCATAAATATGTTGGGCGACAGAAAGGGCAAACAGGACAGCCCGTGGCAGCGTCTTAATTCTGTAAGTAAAACTGATCAGACACACTAATAATTTTTAAATCATTTTTATTTATAAATTCATATCAAAAATAATTTGACGTTTAAATTTTAGTTACACTGGCTTTTTTTTTCACCCTTTTTTCTTTCTCAGCCTTTCACAACTTAAAAGTAATTTTTTAAAAAGTGCATGATCCAGAGGAAATAATTACTCTATTTAGGCCCACCTCATTTCAATGAGAGTGCTGTTCACAGTTTTTAATCAGTCTGTTCATACAGATGGAACTTAACAGTGCCTAACTTGAAGCATAAAGGTTTTAACTTTAAATTAAATGACTACTACCTAAACAATATATGCCGGTTTATGATCCCACCATGCCTAGATATTCTTGATTTTAAAATTGCAGGGCAGGTGCAGCCAACACAAATCCATGTAGCCTTCAAAGTTTCCTTTATATTTTTTTCCTGCTAGGACAAAATAGCTCTGCCTCAGCCAAACTGCCTTTTGCCATGTTACCAAATCACCAGTCCTTATATTTTTTAAAGGAGCATGTTATTATGCGCAAACTGATTCAATACAATCAGCTCAGGAGATGCAGGGAGAACTAAAATGGTAAGAAATTGCAGAATTAGTATTGTCTGAGCATGTGAGTGCAGCGCTGGGGGAAGACAATCAGTGGTAACATTACATTCTTCTCTCCTTAAAAAAATCCGCCCCTTTTAGTTCTTTAGGCAGGTATTCCTGATCAACCGGCTCCTTGTACCTGGGGTTATATTTATAACCTTTGCTGTACCCAAGGTCCTTCATAAGCTTGGTTGGCGCGTTCCTTAAATGCAACGGAACGGGTGGAAGCGGTCCTTCGTGGTTCCTTAGGCATGCCTTGACGTTGTTGTATGCGCTGTACACTTCTATAGACTTTGGCGCTCTGGCAAAGTAGACCACGCATTGGGCAAGGAGGACCTGTAAGACACAATCACCAAAGGTCTGGAGTTGGTCAGAAGGCAGGCGGCTGAGACTCCCAGCTCAGCTGAACCCGGGGAACTGAATCTCGGCCTCAGCCTATTTAAGGTTCTTGCAACTCGCAAGCCATCTGATTTATACACCGCCCCTCCCGGCAAGCTGGCTTGGGGTGGTTTCCATCATTTAAAGAATTCCTATAACACAGAGATAATAAATACAATTTATTGCAGATACAAACATTAAAATCAACCATATCGGGTGGTCATGGGGGGGGGCTGTTCACATAGAGGGGGCCCAATCGATATTTTGTCCAATGTCATCATGTCCCCAATCAAATGCCTGGTGGAAGAGCTCAGTCATACCGGCCTTGTGGAGTTGATTCATTTCTTTCTGTTGTTCCAAGAGCTCATCCTACCAGGTGGGGGCCAGGACTGAAAAGGCCCTGCCCCTGGCTGAGGCCAAACATACCTGTTCTGGGCCGGGGACCACCAGTTTATTTGAGTTGGACAATCTTAATTATTCCACAAAGGATGAAGAGTAGTGTGCTACCAAGTGATGGCAGCATACAATCAGTATCTTTCGTTTACTGTTTCACCCTGGGGCTGTCAGTGAGGTTTTGCGAAAACAGATAAAAGATTAGAAACTAACTGTCCACTCAAAATGGCAGTAAGTACAAGCTCAGATCTAAAACATGGCAGCAGAAAGGCCATATGGGGGAGATGGCCTGCTGCCAATGTATATAAAATACAATCCAGCAATCTGAAGTGGTACAGCTGTACTCTGTGCATACTGGGATCACGCGTTTCTCTTTTCCGTTCCTAATACAAACTACACCAGACCTAGAACGTGGCCCTTGGGTTATTAATAAGGAGGCTGAGATGCCTGATACCAACCCAGTCCTTCACTAGTTCTCGGTTGCTTAAGCCCAATTCAAAGGAACAATTTTGACCTTTCAAGCCATAAATGGCCTTACAGAAAGAGGACCTTCAAGATTACCTTCTGTCAATGCAGCTACACACTGAGGTCAGTCAGCAGGCTTCCTACCCCATGATCCCCTGGTGTCAAATTCATGCACCCCAATTACAAGGACTGAGCACTGTTTGATGGCGACACCAAAGCACAACAGCCTCCTACCCCTATCTGAGTTTGACCTATAAAGCCCTAAATGGTCTGGCCCCAGGTGTGGGACTGCCTCTCCCAGTATGCCCCCCTCCCTTGCCTCCTTAGGGCAACCTTGCAAAGCTTTCTACAAGTGTCTGGCCTACAGGTAGCCTGTTTGTTAACCACCAGGGCAAAGGTGCTCCTTCTCTCAGCAATCAGTTCCCAGGGAATGTCTGGGCCCTGCAGGGTCTCCCAGCATTCCATAGGGCATATAAGGCGGCTTTGTTTCTTGCCACCTTTGGGTAGCATTACAAACCAGGGAGCTGGCCAGCTGTTTTAATTTCTCCAAGCAATTTGTTGTTCAGGTGATGTCTAATTGTGGGGGGTTTTTTTGCTCCATTTATTGCGTTTATTTATTTGTATTATATTTGAGTTTATTGTACTTTACAGGTTGTAAATCACCTCTAGTTCTCTGCAGGGAGAGGATGCAGGGTATAAATTAAATAAATAAGTAAAATAAATAATAATAAGACCTTTCCTAACCTTTGGGCACCTCTATCAGGCTATCCTTCTCCAACAGGCTTCTGGTACAAATTCACTTTTGCTTTCTTTCTGTGCAGTCCTGAGGACAGTTAAGCCTTTCCAAATCCATTGATTTCAGCAGGCGTAGAAGTGTGTAATTCTGCTCATAGTTGCCCAATTGTTGTCCTCTGCTTGTTATCTTTTGTACCATATGGGATGCCTTACTCACCTTCTCCACCAGCTCCTGAAACATGCTTGGTGGGTTTAAATTGATGATGATTATAGACTATTACTTTACACCGGGTTTATGCTTTACTGTTGTGAGCTTCTTTGGGGATCAGTAAACAAAAAAAAAATGTGATACCCATTTTTAAAAAATAAAAAAATATAATTACACCAGAAATAAAAGTCTTGCTTGAGGTCAAGAAAAGATGGGAGGATTCAACAGGAAGAACTGACCCTATAAGGCAGCCTTTCTCAACTTTTTAACCATTGAGAGCTCCCTGAAACATTCTTCAGGCTTCGAGAAACCCCAGAAGTGGGGTGATCATGAAGAATATGGTTGGGAGGCATAGCTGTGGACATGCCCACCTGGGGCCCCTCCCCTTCCCACCCCCTCCAAGCCCATTACTGGCCATTTTGGGAGGAGGGGCAGGTTAACATGACCATATAAGGTCATATCACCAAATACATTCAGGAAACCCTTCCAGGGCTTCCAAGAAACCCCAGGGTTTCACGAAACCTTGGTTGAGAATGCCTGCCACAAGGTAAAGTAGAAGGAAGCAAGACCAACAAGGGGAAAGTAAAATGAAGCTGTTAAAATGTAGATAATGACATAAATGGATCTATAGCTACCTCACATTCTGGCATCCCAATGAAGTGGCAGCCTTGATACGCAGCCACTGCTTGTGTCAATGCCAAGGGATCAGCCAGTCCTACAACAGAAGAGTAAAAGGACACACTGAAATGGGGAATGAATACTCCAAGCATACCTGGAAGTGTACCTGTTTGGGATTGCAATCAAAATCTATCACACTATTCAAGCACAAAGTAAACTGCTTGAATTGGTAACTGCTAGTTACCAGTGCTCTACTGAAGTGGGGTGTCCAAAATCTTTCCCAATTACAGAGGTGTGATTAACATACAACCAGGAGAGGAGCAGCATAATTTTGAGGGCAGTGCTTTGTCAAGCGCAAATCAATAGACAGTGTCTAAGACAGAAATATCTGAAGAAACACATGTGTATATAGCACAGATCACTTGAGTTACTCACCTATATCTTCACTAGCAAACCTCACCAATCTTCTTGCCACATACAGAGGATCCTCCCCACCTTCAAGCATTCGGGCAAGCCAGTAAAGAGAAGCGTTTTCATCTGAGCCTCGCATGGATTTATGGAGGGCGGAAATGCAGTTATAATGCTCTTCACCTATTTAGCAACAGAGGGAAAAGAAGCAAAATGTCAGAATTCATTGCTGGAACTTTAAAAGGGGTGTATAGTTCTGAGAGTAATCTCCACATTCAGAGACATTCTCAGAGCTAGGAGGAAACATCAGAGGAAGGCCTCAGCCTCTCTGCCATGTTCATGGCCCTTCAGACGAACTGGCTGGCCTCTGTGCAAGACAGGATGCTGAACTAGATGAACTGTTGGTCTGACCTAGCAGGACTCTTCCAACGTACTTATGAAGGCTTCATCCTGTGCCTTGCTATTGACCCTCTAGAGCAGCGGTTCTCAACATGACCTTTCCGGCAACCCCAACTTTGATAGTGGCTGTGGCGGTGGCACTTGTGGGTGGTACACGCACGTGCACACAAAAATCAAGGCGTGTGGAGGCGGCCATTGCCGTGGCTCCACCGCCTCCGCCACCACCCACCTTTGCATGCCACCGCAAGCTGCTGCCAGGCAGCCAGCAACCTGGCAACCCCAGGGAAGGGGCCAAGCAACCCCAAATGGGGTCGCAACCCCTATGTTGCGGAGACCGGTGCCGGTCCGTGGATCAGTCGGTACCGGGCTACGGCTCCCCCCCAGCTGTTGCCTTGGGGGCTGCCCTGCCACTCCGCCGCCGGCTCACCTTTGGTGCTCTTCAGCAGCCGCCATGGCTGGGGCTCCCCCTCGGCATGGCACTGCGCAGCTGCTGCTGGCAGCGCCCCCCAGCCGGCGGTGGGAAGGCAAGAGCACCGGCGAAAAAGCAAGCGGGGCAGGGGCTCAGGTGGCAGCGGCGACGTCCCTTGGCAAAAGTCTATTCCCTCCCCCCAGGCCTCAGTAAAATTGTCAAGCATTGACCGGTCCTCAGTGATAAAAAGGTCGGAGACCACTGCTCTAGAGGAACTGGTTGGCCATACTGAGACAGTATGCTGGACTAGATGGGCCACTAGTCTGCCAACAGGGATCTTCTTGTGTTCTTGTAAGGCCTCAGCCTCGATGCCCTGTTGTTATCCCCTGAAACATTCTTCAGGCTTGGAGAAACCTCAGAAGTGCTGTCAGCATAACAGGTCAACATCACGATAAATAGTTTGATTAAAATATATATATTATTATAATATATATATATAATATATTAAAAATTATAAACTCCCACTCAGTCAGTGAAACCCTTGTGGGGTGAAATCCTGGTTGAGAAAGCCTGCTCTACAGTGTGGTGGTGGGCACTCTGCATTCAAAGGCAGGACACCTCTAGCACTATACCTATCCATATGTTGTCTCACTACGGGGAAAGGGAGAGTGGGTATGTGCATACTGCCCTGCCACCCATATGACAACCAGGTCATCGGCATATGTAAGAACATGGAGTAACTGCTCATATTTATGTCCCCTCCTTGTGATTAATAATGCTGTTTTCTGAGGGTGGCTCATCATGGGAAGGGTGAGTATGCACAGTACAGCACAACAATGTATCTCAGCAACAGAAGGGCCTATGAGAACATAGCCCTGAATCCCACAAGATAAGCTAGATGATGAATATAACCATCATCATCATAATAACAAGAAGAAGATGAATTGGTTCTTATATGCCACTTTTCTCTACCAGAATAACAACCAGCCAATAAGAAAAGAGTTCAGATTGCACAGGAAAGAGGTTTAGCCAGAGACTGGAATTTGGGAGTGTGAAAGAAATGCTTTATAACAAAAAGTGTGAAATAAAGTTCTGTAGGGGTATCAGGTCCTTGTTTAAGTTACCTTGTTTGGGTAACTGTCTAAAAAAAGCTAATAAATATTTCAGCAGGGTTCTTTCGATGCAAAACTAAGTAGCAAAAGAGTATGTATTTCATATTCATTCATTCGATTTATATACTGCCCCTTACTGTGATGTCTTGGGGCAGTGTACATAGAACCAATGGGGAGCGGAAAGGGACATTGTAACATTTGGAATGTTGAGCAACATAACAATAATAACTGTAGTAATGATTGTGTATGTACAACAGTTAACGACTGAACAACTGGGTGTCAGGAGTTGCCTGGTAAAGGACCAGGTTGAGAGTAGGTCCTCGTTGCTGGCCTTCACCTGAAAGCCCAGCAGAAGAGCTCCATTTTGCAGGCCCTACAGAATTGTTCAAGTTTTTGGTATGTAATATGTTATAAGCTTGGGTAGGGGTTCTTTTCCTGGGCATGTACTACTTGAAAATTAATATCTAAAACTCCTGGACTCCTCTGTTTCTTTCTGAATAAACTTTCCAAAGCAATCTGTCTTTAGACCATCCGTTTTTTTCCTGGTTATCCCTCAGTTATCAACCCAGCTAGTCATGTGAACTTGTTAGATCCTGGGAGCCAAAAAAGGGCTGGCCACGGGTTAGTACGTGGGATGGGAGACTACCAAGAGAGTCCCAAGTTGCTACAGAGAGGAAGGCAACAGCTGACCTCCTCTCCTCTGCTCACCATGAGAAAGTTGCAACTTGATAGCATGTCCTGTTCTTGCCAAGCCAGGCTTGGGCAGGTCTATCCCAAGGTCCAAATTCTATCACCTCAAACCTTCTAAATTGGCTTCTGGTAACCGCAGTGCAGTGTGGTAGGTGGGAAACGATGACAGGAAGAATCCTGTGGGATGGTATGTCTAATAAGCAATAATGAATGGTCACCACTTTATGCCCTGCTTGTGGTTTTTGGAAGGCATCGGGTTGACTATTCTTAGATACAAAATTCGAGACAAGATAGATTTTCAGTCTGATCCTGCAAGCATCTCACGAGCTGAAGAGCCACAATTCCTTAAAAGGGGATCTGTTGTCCCCGTTTGCTTGCTCAGTCCGAAACGGCTTCCTGTTGTAGAACGCCCCAGCGCATGCAAGGACAGCGCGGCCATCTCTACGGGAAGGAGCCACGTGAATTCGGCTCCTAAGATTAAAAGGTAACGTTTGATCTCGACTCTCAAAAGGTGCAAACCTCTTTCGCTCTGATTTCCTACAGCTGTCCCATCCAAATCTCTCCTCCTGGAAACACACCAGGCCTGCAGACAGCTATTTTTAATAGTCTTCCACACAAAGAACACCCTGGTATGCTGTCGTCATCATCAGGCCAATATAAACAGCGTGTCTGTGGCCTGCCACAACAGCTTTCAACTTGAGCCGGCGGCAATAAACCAAGCAGCTGGGAGTCTCGTCGCACTCTTGGGAATGGCGTCGCCTGGTCTCCGGGAACACTCACACAGCCTTTAAATACGTTAAAAGGCAAGGGTGGCCTATATCGTTCATTTAGCATCTTCCTTTTTGCGGCATTTAAAAGCACGAGGATTTATTTTTTTAAGCATTAGGGTAAAACGGGAGGGGGGGGATCGAAGATTTACAGCAGGGGTAGTCAAACTGCGGCCCTACAGATGTCCATGGACTCCAATTCCCATGAGCCCCTGCCAGCGAATGCTGGCAGGGGCTCATGGGAATTGTAGTCCATGGACATCTGGAGGGCCGCAGTTTGACTACCCCGGATCTACAGAAATATCAATAAATGTTTCTCAAACAGCCGAGCAGTAAGAAAACATTCTTCTTTTCCGATTTATCCCCCGGTGAGGGGACTGGAATGCTGAGAGCTCTGGGAGTTAATAACCTCAGAAGCCTTTTAAAAATGCTCACCTGTTAACAGTTCCAAATTGTGTAGCCCAGGGGTAGTCAAACTGCGGCCCTCCAGATGTCCATGGACTACAATTCCCAGGAATTCACTGGCAGGGGGCTCCTGGGAATTGTAGTCCATGGACATCTGGAGGGCTGCAGTTTGACTACCCCTGGTGTAGCCAATCAAATGGAGAAGTGGATAAAAACAAGCGCTCCCAAAGATCCAGAAGTCTTTGCACCAGACTTAAAGAGCCAGCCTAAGCAGAGTTACCTTCTATGCCCATTAACTTCCACGGACTTTGAAGGATGAAATCCATGCTTTGGATTTCACTCTTCAGGGTCTTTTTTTCTCAGCAAAAAGAGGCAAACGTGATTTAAAAAATGTTCCTCATAACGCCCAACAAAACGGCAGAACTTAATTTAGATGAACATCTGAAGAAAGAAATAGTTAAGTTCTCTGGCAGTATGAGAATATAATAAGGTGTGGTGAACTGTTCTTCATCTAGATACTTTAGTATCCAGAGAGGCCTGCAAGTTCTGTCTGTCAGTATGGGATATTACACTAATTTTTGCAAGATTCTTCTTAGAATTCTTATTTTCCATCGATGCTGACCTGGCTGGAACAGTTCTGCCTGGCTGGAGAAAGTCTGCCGCCGCTTGTGTTTTGGCTTCTTTTTTAGCTATTGTATTTTTAAGAGGATTTTATGGGTTTTATGCTGTATTTTATTGGTTTTATGTGGTGAACCTCCCTGAGACTTTTGACCACCACCACTTGTGTCTCCAATATCTTTGGTGTTGGAACTGAAGCTCTTCAACAAATGATTTTCAAGTTAATTTTTAATTAGATATTTCCCATTGAAATGTAACTTATTTGGAACACACCACACCCAACTATTTTATTAATACAGTAGATTGCTTGAGATACGATCGATTGAGATTGCTTGAAATAAGATGGAAGCGCTAAGCTTGACCTTTATTTCTACTGGAGGCATAGTTGATATCAAGCTTAGTTAACAGCAGCCTACAAATTATCACAAACTATCTCTGAACTGTTAAACGATAATCTGACGTATTTTACCTATTAATAACGGGTAGGAAAAAAATCCTGGCAAGAGAATAAAGCTTACTATCATACAAACACAAAAATGCATTTGTTCGGAGGTTATTTGAACACCAGCAGCTAAGAAGTTAAACCCAAGACGACAAATTTAATCCTAAATGTGCAGTCTCCCATTCCAATTGCCACCACAAAGACAGAGACGTCTGGCGTTTGTGACCCAGGAGGGTGCCAAGTCACGAATTGAGCAAGAGCGGGTATCAAATGAAGAAGCTTTATATGCAAGCGGCCCGACATCAGCAAATTTAAGAATTCATTTCCCAAAAAAAGAACACCAAAAATAAAACGATAAACTAAAATACCGGTTCAGACTACAACCCTGGGGGAGGGGTGTGTGGGGTTGGTTGAAAGTAATATCGTTAAATACATCAAAACAAACGAATCCTGAAAATATATATCTTTCAGGATATTCTGTAAGTATTTAATATCTAGCAGAAATCTGAGTAACAATTGGGCACCAAGCCACAAATCACTGCCGTATGGTCCTCCAAGAGCCACGTTAGAGATTTGATAATTGCCCTAAGGACTACATAAATGATGGAGGAATGGAAGGTCCATTTTTAACATCAGATTGCCCTGATCTTGTGTCAAGCTCCTTGCTGGTTCTCAAAGAAATAATGGAGTAGAACAAAGTTTAATTCCAGTGGCACCTTTAAGAGCAATAACGTTTAATAATAATGATGATTATGATGTTTTTAGTTCTTGGCCACCCCTTTCTAACAATAGTCTGGGGGCAGCTTCTGATGACTAGAACAAGCGGGGAAAGTGGGGAAAGTTATAGAATAGAATGCCATCTTTTTATTGTAATAATGGGGTATTTATGGGATTTTATGTGATTTTACTTTGATTTTATATTTTATTGTGAACCGCCGTGAGACCTTTTGGCGAACAGCGGTATATAAATCCAATTATAAATAAATAAATAAATAAATTTCAAATACAGACATAACCACATACAATTTAAACCTATTAATTTTTAAAATGTTAAACAATTCTGAGGATAAGCTTTTGTCTGCAGGAACGCATTGTGTGCAAGTATCTGAAGAAGTGCGCTTATATGTAGAATTAAACTTTGCTGGTCTTAAAGGTGACGCTGGACTCAAACTTTGTCTACTGCTTCTGACCCACCTGAATCTAAATAATGGAACAATAACCGTAATGTGATCTCCAGGTCCTACATCTATGTAGTTACCTTGTCATGTGTCATGTCAATTTTTTCTGCTTTCTCCCAGATTGGAAGTGGTAGCCTCCAATTCATCCCTCCCAGTCCCCTGGTGCTGTTCCAGCGAATCCTGTGAAATGCAAATCACTATCTCTCTGTACTTGCTTTGAGGTGTAAACATCTGAGCTAGCTGCTAGAGGCAGCTGGGGCAATCTGGCTTTGCTCGTCTCCAACCTTTACACATTTGTTGACCTGCCTTCAACAATCCCTGGTTCTGTGAGTTTCATCCTCAGAATGCAGAGTGTGGTTCTGGGTGTCCCGAAAAGCTTCCGTGCCCTTCTCAACCTTTTAACCCTTGAGAACCTCCTGAAACATTCTTCAGGCTTTGAGAAACCGGGGAAGAGATGTCAGCAGGCCACACCTTCCTGCCATACCCCCAGAAGTCACATGTCACTAGAACTGACATCACACCAAATGTGACATCAGAACTGACTTCCACAACAGAACTGATTTCCACCAAATGTGACGTCACCAGGCTACTCTCACAGCAGAGGAATATTTTCAGATGATTTGTGAACAGATTCGTACCTGTACTCTGGGCTGGCTACCAGTTTCCTCTTCTTCACCAAAGAAAGCATGCAGAAACAGGGCCGGGGAAGGACTATGCCTCTCCCTCGTCTCCACCCCCTTCAATGCCAGAAACAGGGCCGGGGCATGCTGTTGCCTCCACCACCCAACTCTAGAAACAGGGTCAGAGCAGGCCTAGGCCACTCTGTCCGCCACTCCCACAACGTTAAATTAAAATGAGAGTACTTACCTCTTATTCTAATTCTAATCACTGCCTCTTGCAATGAGCCTTGGCCAGCAAGGATTTGTATGGCCAGGGCCCCTCCCTTTCCCACCCCCTTCAGGTCATTTTGGGAGAGGAAGGGCGTGTCAACATGACCATATATGGTCACGTCACCCAATAATTGTTTAATTTAAAATATATATATGGTCTTCCCAGTTGCAATGTATGGCTGCGAAAGTTGGACCATAAGGAAGGCCGAGCGTCAAAGAATTGAGGCTTTTGAACTCTGGTGCTGGAGAAGACTCTTGCGAGTCCCTTGGACTGCAAGGCGAACAAACCGGTCAGTCCTAGAGGAGATCAGCCCTGATTGCTCTTTAGAAGGCCAGATCCTGAAGATGAAACTCAAATATTTTGGCCACCTCATGAGAAGGAAGGACTCCCTGGAGAAGAGCCTAATGCTGGGAGCGATCGAGGGCAAAAGAAGAAGGGGACGACAGAGAATGAGGTGGCTGGATGGAGTCACTGAAGCAGTAGGTGCAAACTTAAATGGACTCCGGGGAATGGTAGAGGACAGGAAGGCCTGGAGGATCATTGTCCATGGGGTCGCGATGGGTCGGACACGACTTCGCACATAACAACAACAATATATATATTAAAATTAATTAACTCCCATCCAATTGGAGAAACCCTTCTAGGGCCATTGTGAAGCCACAGGGTTTCATGAAACCCTGATCTGAGAGAGCCTGTTCCATGGCCATACAAGATTTGAATCCAGTTCTCCCAGATCTTAGTCCAAGATCTTAACCACTATACCACAGCAGCTCTATACCAGATTGTTAAGATAAGACACCAACAAATTAAGCTTCATCATGCAAGATGAGTTCCAGTAAGATGGCACCCCAAAAGTCACAGTCGTATTCTGGGGTGTGGGTAGGGAGAAAAGACAACAGGGTTTTCTATATTTGAACGTGCGTCCATATATTCGTCCGTAGAAAAACTAGTGCGTCTGGCAAAAGTGTTTGTACAGCCTTCTGATTCACGCACTGTTGCCTTATGTAGAGGTGAAATTTTTACAGGAAACCGTATAACATGCAACTTGTCCCCCTGCCACTTCCTGATGCGGGTCAGCCCAGGAAAAACCCAGTCACTTGCTACTGTTCATCACCATGCAAGCTGAGAAACCAACATGCTATTTTGCATGGAAAATCTCAACCCAAGAGCAAACAAAGAGCAAAAATAGAGGAAAATCTCAACAAAACGGCAAATGTGCATAAATGCAGGCACTCTTTGGAAGATTACAACAATGATTTTTAAAAATGGGGCACGCTTGCCACAGCGTATCACTGAACACACCCTAGGGAAACACAAAAACCGTCACCAGCTATTATTAGAGAAGAACAAAGCCATTTCATTCAATTGCCATGCTGTCCATGCTACCCTGCCCGTCTTGAGCTAGTAGTACAGAACTCACAGTACATTCTGTCTGCCAATCTCCTCTCATCTGGCAGCCCTGCCTCAGCTCATTCAACACACTCATTGTTGAGACAGGTGCAGAAAGCGGTTCACTGGGCAGCTGGCCCTGGTGGGTTCTCTCTCAAGCAATGGCTATCTAGGGCACCTGTCTGTCTAATGCAGTCTTTCTTAACTTTCTTACCGTTGAGAAACCCCTGAAACAGTGTCCAGGCTTTGAGAAATCCCGGAAGTGGTACGATTGTGCAGAAAATGATTGGGAAGCATAGCTGTGTACATGCCCACCCAAGGCCCCTCCCTTTCCCACCTCCTCCAGACCCATCATTGGCTATTAGGGGGGCAGGTCAATGTAACCATATATGGCCATATCGCCAATATTTCCTCTATATATTTGTGAAACAGCCTTGTGGGAGGAGTGTGTCCCGTGTGTCTGCGAGGGAATACGGGCCACAGCTGGCCACACCCTGATTGGGCCCACCTCCTTCACAGTGTGCCTATTATGGGGAGAGGAAGGGAAAGCAATTGTAAACTGCTGAGAGACACCTGAGGCCTGCTGGGTGCCTATGGGCCATTCCCAGGTCTAACAAAGCTCTCAGCTCCACTTCCCTGACAGGGTGACTGTTATGGGGAGAGAAAGGGAAGATTCTTCACACCCATCTCTCCACACCCACACCCACATTTGTCACTATGCCACCACAACCCCCCCCCCAACACACATATTCAACCTCATTCCCTTACAGACTAGACAACCCCTCCCCTTACTCTTCCCGATGGCAAGCTCTCTCTATCGTAATCACTCTCTTCCTTTTTACCTCCCTCTCTCTTTGCTATTTCCCCCCTCTCCCCTTGCTAGCACCCATTGTGTCTGCTACAACAGGCTTTAATTCTAGTATATATATATAGAGAGAGAATGAATTAACTCCCATCCATTTGGGAAACCTTATCAGGGTTGTCAAGAAACCCCAGTGTTTTATGAGGCCCTGGTTGAGAAAGCCTATCTATCTGAACCATTATTGGAAAGCAATAATCTGGGAGGTCGTCAGAAGCAATGCCGATCAAATCTCCAGTAGCCAACCAGAAATCTTGCTGAGCAAAAGCCCTTCTTGGCCTCACCCACCTCTCTGACACATTTGGTGAACACCAGAAAAGATGTCACCAGGTAACATGGTGCCCATGGAGACCACATTAGGGGCCTCCTGATATAATATTTATACTTGGCCAAAAGTCTAGGTTTATTCAAAGAATTGCCTTTAATGGGCTGCTATTTCTGTTACTCACCTGCTCGGTCATACAGAATGTGAGACCGCTGGAGTCCTTCCTTGACATGATCTTCTGTTATGACAATTCTATTAGCAGAAGAACTGAGCGCGTTACTCTGATGGGGCGGTTGAGTTAGCTGGGCCTGGACAGCCATCTGGAGCCCATTCAGTCCAGTTCTTGCATCACCATCGCAGAGGTAGGCAAGCGTGCTTACAGCTGTCTTCTCAATACACATGCCCGATCTGGAATGAAAATTATGCCAAACTGCTATTCATTGGTACATGAGCTCCAAGTACTTTACGCATTGTTCACAAGGCTACATTGCTTTTGCACTGACTACACGGAGCCAACTAGATCTCAGCTTCATCCTTATGAAACGCTATAGTGGTCAAATGTTACAAGGATTCTGCAGCTGGCATGTAATCTATGCACCATGCCCTAAGCACTGTTAAAATAGCCGGGCCCATTTTATCATCCCAAACCTGGGCATACTTGCGGCTGCACAATGAACAAAGAGACCAAAGTGAACAGTCGTTTATAGACATGATAAAAAAATACAGTCAGAATGGAGAGAGAAATAAGAACCTGGGCCAGCCAAAGCAAAATGTGATTTTGGGGGGACCTGAAGCATACTTGAACTATTATCTGAAAGCTTCCATTGCATCTTGTCAGACTTCAAAAAATACGGTACCTTCTCCTCTTCTGCTTCAAACCCTACGCCCAACCCTAAGATGGTACCAGTAAGAAATGTACATTACTTTCCCCCTTTGTGAAAGTAATGTACTTTAGAGAGAAAGGTTTAGAGAGAAAGTTCCCAGAGGAAATTAGGTCCCTGTTGGAGCTGGCACAGTTCCACAGTTCCTGTAAGATGGAGCTCTTCCACCAAGCTTTTGGTTGGGACCAATGATCTGGCAAAATCCATGGCCCTCCCTGACAAAAACAAACACCCCTTTAATAATATCAGGCTTGGGATAAACCTAATGGCAATGATAAATTTTTCGGCTGGTAATGATATAGTTGTTTTATTGCTATTTTAATTATTAATCGGTTTTAATTGTTAATGTACTATAAATGTTTAATGTTCTATTGCTTTAACTGGATTTATAATAATGCATGTACGTTGCACCGAGCCAGCCTTAGAAGGGCGGTTTAGAAATGTAAATAATAATAATGATAATAATAAGTAAATAATAATAATATGCGCAGAAGCTAACATCTGGGAAATGGCTCTACACGTTCTATATTTCTTTGGGCTTCTGTCCTCTTTGATAACTGCAGCTCAGCTGTCAGGATAAAGGCCTGCTATTTGCAGCACCCTCCTAAGCAAAGTCACACCCTTCTAAGCCTTTTCACTTCAAAGGTCTTCAAAATACCCCTCTGCTCATGATGGCCCTAACCTACTCCATAACCTACTCCAATTAAAGGAAAGCCATAACCTACTACAATTAAACGGTACAGCATTGTGGAGAATCTCATGGGATGATATTCCATCATATATTTTGTTTTATTAGCAAGAAAGGAGAAGCCACAAGCCAGACACCTGTGTAAGAAAAGGGGAGGCATAAAGGTGTGTTTGAAGATACCTGTAGGTCACATATTAAATATCGACATAGTATTTTGTTTGTTTAATAGGCATAAAATACAATAAAATCCCCACCAGTATTCATAACTCCCACAGACAAATAGTCCTACCCTCCCCCAACAGACTCAATGGTGCCTTCAACCCAGTGCCTTAGGGAGGGTATTCGGAGGAGGGACCCAGCAGATCTTCCTCGCTCTGGTCTCAACCAAACGCCTGGTGGAAGAGCTCCGTCTTGCAGGTCCTACAGGACTGTGATTGCTCTGACAGGGCCCTAAGCTCTTCTGGGACCTCATCCCACCAGGTAGGGGCCAGGGCCAAAAAAGGCCCTAGTCCCGGTCAAGGCCAGGCGCACTTCCCCTAGGCCAGGGATCACCAACCTATTCAGATTCGCAAAGCGAAGAGCTCTGTGAAGGGGCATAAGGAGGTAGACAGTCCCTCAGATCGAAGCTGTGTTTGACAAATTCTCTGCAAAAGACCCATTAAAAAGGAATACAAGACAGAATAAAAGAGAAAACTAATAATGAGGTGGGTTTCCAAATCCACAAGACTGTGATGGCCCTGAGATTTAATGTAGTCTATTAGGAAATGCTGCTTTTTGCTTTTGAAATTTGCTTCCACTTTGCAAATACACTGGAAAGCATATGCCGGGGCATCTGTCTTTCCATTTTTAGTTATGATGCACTGACTGTGAAGACGTTAAGGAAGCTCGTCAGACAAATCCCCTCAAATTATTTTTACGGGAAGAAGCAACCATGCTTTGGAACACCAAGTTCCCCAACAGGAGCTCTTGACTCACGGCGTTCCTCTAACAGGGATTAGGCCAAGGAGCCTGGGATAAGTAGCCATTCCTTACCAAGTACATTGGCACTGCAATAAACCCCTGGTGGCCAGAAGCTCTTGAACTCTGTTCAATGGAAGATGTATGAAATTGTCTAGAAACAACGAAGGGGTGGGGGGAGCCTAAGTTGATGCCATCTAAACTTTGACTGATCAAGTTTCAACAAGAGTGCATATGGCCCAAGCCTGAAGAAATGTGCTTTGTAACATAATGAAGAAAGTGTGACTTAAGGCATAAGGAAAAGCATTCAAGCAGCCTTTCTATCTATCCAGAGGTCCTTTGCTTCCTCGCAAGACTGCCATGTTTCTATCCCGCTCTTTCTCCAAGGAATTCAGGGCAAAATCCATTAACTTTCCCTTCCCATTTTAACATCTCAACAATGACACAACTTATGTTAGGATGATAACGAGGCTCACGATCATCCAGTGAGCTTCGTGGCAAACTGGGGATTTGAACTGGGGTCTTCCATATCTAGTCCAGTACCCTAACCACTACAGTTCATTTCCCTCCAAGCTTCTTGATTAAATATGAGCCATCACCTATGACTGGATATTAACTTTTTTTTTTAAAGTGTTGACATTAGGCAAGGATTCCCGATCAGGAGTGCATGAACCCCTGGGGTCTGCAGGAGCTGCAGAGGGGGTCGGTGGTCTTTCCCCTTTTGCCTTAATTGATTTGGGGGGGGGGTCTGGGCTGTCTTCTTAGCTCCTACTACAGAACCACCGTAGTAGTAGTAAAGGGGAGGGAATGAAAAGAGGACGAAGACTACGGGTGATTATGTAACTTCTGGGGGTGTGGCAGGGAGGTGGGACTAGGTGACATCACTTCCAGGAGTCCTCGAAGCCTCAAAATTTATTGCAGGGGGTCCTCTATGGCCAAAAGGTTGAAGAAGGCTGCCATAAGGTAACAATAACAAGGAAAGAAGGCAGCACAGTATAGTGTGATCTCGGATGCTAAGCATGGTTGGTACTTGGAAGGGAAACCTTCAAGGGATACTCTGCAGAGGAGGGCAATGGCCAACTACCTCTGCTTCTCACTTGCCCTGAAAGCCCCTTTCTGATGTTTGTTTATTTATTTATTAATTTTCTTAGCTTTTTATACCACCCTTTGCAGATGGTTGCCATAAGTTGGCGGCAACTTGATGGCATTTCACACTCTTGCATGACAGTAACAATGATGACCAGTTGACAGAGGCTAACATGTTTACAT
The DNA here is from genome assembly GCF_049243985.1 of Paroedura picta. Classification (NCBI taxonomy): domain Eukaryota; kingdom Metazoa; phylum Chordata; class Lepidosauria; order Squamata; family Gekkonidae; genus Paroedura; species Paroedura picta. The sequence continues at coordinate 71,322,119 of NC_135377.1, read as the reverse complement.
CACCATTGGAAATCCCCTTCAGTGACTATCAGAGGAAAATAGAGAGGTACATATAACGAAATATTGGGCTAGTCACACTCTTCCGTGACCCTGAAGGCGTTCTCTGCCTGCCATGTTGTACAAGCCCATAGATCAGGGAAGGGTGTGACCTTCAGGTGACTTGAGAAACCAGGTAAGTTTTAAGTCACCCATACAAACTATGGATTCTAAGCATTCCCCCTGCAACAGTTAACATTTGGCAACAACTCTTCTCTGTCTATCAGCCCAGCATTCACCCAAACCAAGAGACTATTACATCGTAATCACTTACAATTATCTCCTAAGCTTACTGAAGCAGCTGGACTATTTCCAGTTACCTTCCCCCAAATTTGGGAGGAAGTATAGCAAATCCCATATTGCTAACTTCAGTCACACTTCCCGAGAGTGGATATTTACATTTGTGGTTTTGTGGAAGGCCAGGATGTAATACCTTGGCTGATTCTCAAAGATGCTGCAGAGATTGGTTAGACGAGGCTGACCAAAGGGTTGTTTTCAATACCGAAGAGGGCTGCAAAGGTACCACCAGGCCCCAAATATTTGCATGAAATGAAGACGAACTTCAAAAATAAAGTATGATGGCATGAGCTTGCTGGAGAACCGGTGGACTCTCAACTAGATAAATGAGCAATCTGCTGGCTACTTCCAACAGATTAAGCTGCACTTTGCCCTGTTGATCTTAACTCCCCAAACTACCTAGTCTTTTTCTTAATTCAAATTATACAATTAATTCTTAATTATACAACACTGGCCGTTATCCTACTGGCAGCAAGTTGCATAGCTTAGCTATGAGCCATATAAAAACAGAGCACATTTTTTTTCCTTTTAATATCGTGATGCACATTAATGTTGTGCTCAGGTCCCTCCCGAGTAAAAATTACATAAAAGGGCAATCGACTATTCTCTGCTGTCTTATCTCAGCCCCTTGAAAAACAGCAGCAGGGATATTAAACTGTGACTTGAGAATGCCTTTTGGGTGACAACAATCTGTCATGCCCATAAACTTGCCATGCCATAAAAACGCTGTGGCTTTAAGAGGCTACCTTAGCTATTAATCATACTCATTCCCTTCCTTCATTCCCCCATTAGCTCATCCACTTAGGTCCCCCTGACCACAGCGTTTGGCAAGAATGTTCTCATATATGGATTTATAGCCATCACCACCACCCCGCCCCCGGAATACCAGCTCAGGGCACTTCACAACATAATATATTAAAACACACCATAAAATAATAAAACAATACAATGTAAACCTATGTATTGTTAGCAGGGTAAATAAGTCATAGATATGCACACACAGTATTTTAGGATAAAGGAGATAAAAGGATTTATTTATGGAGCGACCTACTGTGATAGTGCAGAGGAGAGATAGGGACAGGCGTCTGCCTACATGGCTACCTAAGGAGGGAGAGACCGAAGAAGCTTCTGAGAAGAAGGAGGATATTGCCCTAAGAGTAGCAATCTAGGGACAGACAAGAAAGCACACTTAATAGGAGGGAAAGGTCCTGAACTCTCTGACCTATCTAACAGTCTTCTTGATGCCCCCTTCAGGGTCTTCTTCTCTTCTCTTTGTACACCAGACATTGTCTATTCCAACATGCATAAGACAACTAGAATTCCAATTCAGGACACCATACCTACTGATATTAGATCCCTCAGATCTTATTTATTCCAGCAGGAGTTCTTCTGGGGTTTTATGGGAGGAAGCCAGTAAGATGTTATACTGCAGATCATTCATTGGCCCCCAACCAAATGCCTTGTTGGTACAGTGAAAAGTATTTTGTGTAACACCTGCCGCAGTGAGAGACTATTAGATTTCTCCCCATGGGCAACTGTAATTTACAACAATGCCCAGGGAGAACCATGGGCTTCAACTGTCAGAGCCTTCTTTGCCTTCTTCTTCCCACCCCTCCACCCCTCCAGTCCTATGCATGATCCAGCCACTTCACAGTGATCGTGAGTGAGCCAGAAATAATGAACTAAGGAGAGTCATTTTCTACAACTACTTCTAGGAAAAGACAAGATGGGCAGCAGCTGGCTGGAGAAAGCATCTCTATTCCCTACATCAGGGGTAGTCAACCTGTGGTCCTCCAGATGTCCATGGACTACAATTCCCATGAGCCCCTGCCAGCGTTTGCTGGCAGGGGCTCATGGGAATTGTAGTCCATGGACATCTGGAGGACCACAGGTTGACTACCCCTGTCCTACATGGTTCTGATAAAAGACAGGTCTGATCCCAACAGCCCTTCCCCCAAGTTACAGAGTAAAATTACACAGTCTTACCAGCACTGAGTTAACGTTAACAAAATTCCTGTGTCCTGCATACATACAATCAGTGGTTCTCAGTGTCTACCGGGTCTCAACCCTAACCTTGTGCATAGTTTACCTTACAACGAAATAAGATTCTTTGAAAAAAATGCTTGACATGTTCGGTGTCTTGAACCTTGAGCAGTCTTCATGATCACATTCGCAATACAATTTAGAACTATTCTGGGCAATGAAAAATACAAGTGAAACACCCCCTCCCAGTAATCAAAAGTGCTGTTCTCCATTATTTGGCAAAGTGCTATTCGTACTGATGAACTTTCACTTACCATTGCCTACAAATGCCCCGAATTCCGGGCTGTTGTACGTTGAAGGAAAAGGTTAGTAGTGGTGGACCAGCTAAACATCAGTCCCCTTTGCCAGTATAGCCTTCTCTATCCTGACCTGCAGCAGCTCTCAAAGATCTCAGCAGGGGTCCTTCCTGCCCCATGCTGTCGGCCAGCCTTTGAACCAGAGATGCAAGCATTCAAAACCTGGGATGCTCTTCATGCCAAATGTCAACTCTAGCACTGTGCTAGGCCTCCCTCATCTTACTTGACATTACCAAGGAATCCCTGAGAAGCTTCCAAGTGCTTTCCAGAAAACCACTTGCATGCCAAACAAAAACAGAACAAGACTAAGGCAACGGTTTGATCTGAACAGTCTAATATAGGCTTTCTCAACCAGGGTTTTGTGAAACCTCGGAGTTTCTTGACAACCCTGGAAGCGTTCCCTGAATTGGTGGGAGTTAATTCATCTTTATATATTTTTAAAATGTGTTGAACATTTATCAGGTGATATAATCATTTATAGCAGGGGTAGTCACATTGCAGCCCCCCCGATGTCCATGGACTACAATTCCCAGGGGCCCCTGCCAGCGTTGGCTGGCAGGGGCTCATGGGAATTGTAGTCTATGGATATCTGGAGGGCTGCAGTTTGACTACCCCTGATTTATAGCCATGCTGACCTGCCCCCCCCCCATGGCCATGGCTCGAAGGGGTGGGAAGGGGAGGGGCCTCGGGTGGGCGTGTACACAGCTCTGCTTCCCAACCATATTCTGCATAATTAGACCACTTCTGGGGCTTCTTCAAGCCTGAAGACTATTTCGGAGGTTTCCCAGTGGTAAAAAAACAGTTGAGAAAGGCTGGCCTAATAAAATCCTTTGCAGAGTTTGCCAAGTGTCATGCTGTCCGTTTGACACAAAGGATAGGGGGACAAAATGATTCCTAAGCAAATTGCTGGAGGCCAGATGGAAGTCAGCAGAACAACAGGCAATCAGTCTGCAGAGATAAGGCAAAACATAAATTTAGAGAACAACAAGAAAAGAGAATGTTCTTTAGCTGAACAGGAAAAAAAATGTAAATGCTAATTGCATGATAAAGCATTTGAGATCTGGGTACTGAAAACTGAATTACTCAAGAGGACTTTTGTGGACAACAGGATGGCACGGTACAAAATGACTCACAAAGATATTTGGACAAATTTATAGGGATTGGGGCAGCTGGCAGGGGCTCATGGGAATTGTAGTCCATGGACATCTGGAGGACCACAGGTTGACTACCCCTGGTATACAGCAGTCTTTCTCAGCTTCTTTACCATTGAGAAATCTTTGAAATGTTCTTCAGGCTTCGAGAAACCCCAGAAGGGGCATGATCGTGCAGAATATGGTTGGGAAGCAGAGCTGTGTACATGCCCACCTGGGGCTGCTCCCTTCCCACCCCCTCCAGGCCCATCATGTGAGGGCGGCGGAGGCACCTGCGGGCCCGGCCAGCCTGCCTGCCTGCCTGCCTGCCTGGCTGCACGACGGCGATGTGAGTGGCGCCCGGCCCCAGCTGACGATGGCGGTGGGGCCTGCGGTGGTGGCGGTGGCCGGGCGGCTGTGGCAGGTGGAGGCCCCCCTGGGCCACGGCTCGTCGGCCGCCGTCTTCCGGGCACGCTGCCTCGGCCATCCCCCCATTCCCATGAGAGTGGGGGGAGGTCAACATGATCATGGTCATATTACCCAATAGGCTCGAGAAGTGGGCTAAACTGAATAAAATGAAGTTCAATAAAATGAAGCACAAATGTAAAGTTCTGCATTTAGGTAGGAAAAGCCAAATACACCAATATAAGATGGGGGAGACTTGTTTTGGCAGTAGCATGTGCGAAAAGGATCTAGGAGTCTTAGTAGACCATACATTGAGTCAGCAGTGCGATTTGATGGCTAAAAAGGCAAATGGAATTTTGGGCTGGATCAAACGGAGTATTGTGTGCAGATCACAGGAGGAGATGGCACCACTTTACTCTGCTCTGGTTCGGTCTCACTTGGAGTACTGTATTCAGTTTTGGGCACCCCAGTTGAAGAGGGAAGTAGACAAACTGGAGCGTGTCCAGAGGAGGGCAACAAAGATGGTGAGGGGTTTGGAGACCAAGACGTATGAAGAAAGGTTGGGGGAGCTTGGTCTGTTTAGCCTGTAGAGGAGACGACTGAGAGGGGATTTGTTAACCATCTTCAAGTTTTTAAAAGGGTGCCATATGGAGGATGGAGCAGAATTGCTCTCTCTTGCCCCAGAGGGACAGACCAGAACGACTGGGATGAAATTAATTTAAACGAAATTCTATCTAAACATCCGGAAGAAGTTCCTGACAATTAGAGCGGTTTCTCAGTGGAACAGGCTTCCTCGGGAGGTGGTGAGTTCTCCATCTTTGGAAATTTTTAAACAGAGGCTAGATAGCCATCTGACGGTGAGGCTGATTCTGTGAAGGCAAAGGGGTGGCAGGTTACAGTAGATGAGCGATAGGGATGTGAGTGTCCTGCACAGTGCAGGGGGTTGAACTAGATGACCCATGAGGTCCCTTCCAACTCTATAATTCTATGATTCTAAATGTTTAACTAATTTAAAAAATGTATTAAGAATGAATTAACTCCCACCCATTCCGGAAACCCTTCCAGAGCCAATCAAGAAACCTCAGGGTTTTATATACTTTTACAATTGCCCATATCCTAGTGTCACGAGCACCTGACACCTAGAACAGAAGCAGAATATCAACTAAATTGAACTGCGTGTGATTCAGAAGCGTCCATTAAAAAAGGAAAGACAGAAAGCAACTATTCTCCTTTATTCCCTAGTTCTCCACAGGAATTTCCCAATAAGTAAAACATATTTCAGCCTTGTGGATTCACGGGGGAATATTACATTGTTCCCCCTTCCTTTCCTCCTGCTCTGTATTCAAATTCAGCCCTTCCAACCCCGCATCTATGCAGGCAGGCAGCCCTTTATCCCACATGAGGTAACAATTATGAGACAAGACGCAACCTCCTTGTGACCTCTGGAGGGATCTATACTCTCATCTTACACTTGCAGTATTTAGTATTTTTGCCAGTCTCCAAAATTAAACGCAGGACATATCAGACACCGGGCCTTCATGTTCGCATTTTGTAACCAGTGATACTAAGAGACAAAAATATAAACAAACAGGCCAGGAGGACACCCCAGGACTCAGCACTGGCTGACCTCAAGATTGGGTATCATCTCAAAAGGTGAAGGAAAACTACAGCTCGTGTATGACCCATGGTGGTCCACGGGGCCAGCAGTAGGATTAACCAAATGGCTGAATCTTTCAGTGACTAGAACAGACGCAAACTAAAAGCCTACCATGAAATCGATGGTTGTTTATTCCTGTCTTCGGGCACAGACCTACTGTTGAGAGGTTCAAGTGATGATCTTCAAACATGTGCCAGATATCCTTATGAGGCAATGAACATGCTGGCTTCGAATCGTGGCGACTTCAGGGGGAAAAGTAACTCCCCTCCCCCACACCCCAAAATCGCACCCTTCATTTACTCTGCAGCAATCTTATTACCGCATGGGATTCATATTATGTCTCCTAGGAGCATTATACCTGAGGTTTGCTTTATTCTCAGCTTATCACGTCATTAGTCAGTGGGTCACATGTGCAAAAAGAAAGAAGAAGGTGCAGAATAAGACCACCCTCTGTCATGAACAGCCTCACACCTTTGTAGCTGCACTGCCATTATTGGTCTTCTACACCGCCCTCCCCACATACAGTCTTGGGGCGGTTCACAATGTATTTCCACACATAGCACCATAAAAATCACAATTAAAACCACATAATGCCCTGCTTCTCATCTATTTATCAATCCATCCGCTACTTTCCACATTGCGTCTTCATATTCAGTTTAGCGGTGGGAACAGCCTAGAGGTGAACCGGGAGAAGCCTGTTGTTTTTATTGGCTGTGTAGTGAAATACAACTAAAGTTTCTTTTAATCATTCAAACAACCGCATGGAAAATGTTTCATTCGTGGCGCTCTTTCACCATTTACGGACCTGGTGTGAACATGTGCAGCTGGTCTTAACAATCCTTTCCATGCAATCATGGCTCAGGAACAATCAAATTGGTAAGGAGGGTTCAGATTGGTAAGGAACAGGCTGGCAATCGCTGACCCTCAAGGTGTACATTTGACCTTGACAAGGCCCAGGACTGTTTCAGTCCTGGCCCCTACCTGGTGGAACAAGCTCCCAGAAGAGCTGCGGATCCTTCAAGAATTAACTCAATTTCAAACGGCCTGCAAGATGGAGCTCTTCCACCAGGCATTTGTTTGGGACCAATAATTAATAACAATTTGAGTTGGCCCCCTCCTGTGACGGACCCCCCCCCCCCCCCGGTAATGAAGGTAATCACTGGTAAATGTTTGATACTGCTGTGCAATGGAATTTTAAGGAATATATAACTGGTTTTAGCTGATTTTAATTAATATTAATGGCAGTAGTGTTGATGACTGGGGAAGGCACTGGCAAACCACCCCGTATTGAGTCTGCCATGAAAACGCTAGAGGGCATCACCCCAAGGGTCAGACATGACCCGGTGCTTGCACAGGGGATACCTTTACCTTTAGTGTTGATTTTATGTAACTATTACTTTGTGGTAATCCACCCCGAGCCGGCTTGCCAGGAGGGGCAGCGTATAAATCGAAAAATAGGCAAACATACAAACAAACATGCTGTGCCACCCCTTGAAATGCCAGAAGCTACAGAAAGGTGAATCCTTTTTTCTAAAGGATCCCCGCAAGCAGCCCTGTTATTTTGTGGCTCACTCATTCCTTGCTTAGTAAGTGACCTTGAGCAATCCCTGTTAAGGATTCTGTGCTGCTGTTTATAACATGTTTACCCAGCTCACAGAGCTGAGAGGATAAAATAGAAATGGAAGCAAAGCATGTTGATTTCCTCAAGACAGGTGACATTACGCAACTAGCAATTTAACTCATGCTTCACAAGAAATACTAGGGCTGCCTCACGTCTTGTGAAAAGCCATTGCAGAAATTCTCATCTGTCGTGTTTCATGTTTGGCATGCACAACTGGGCATGGGCTACCGGCATAGGTACTTACAAAGAAGCAACTGTATTTGTGTTATTATATACAGTCATGCATAGAGACGTTTCCTGTATTGTCTGAACTGCCCCCAAATGGTTTGTGATAGTCAGTATCACAAACTATGTTCTGAGGCAGGCATACCAAACCATGGTTAGCGATAAATATGGTTTGCTGTTATAGCTGAACCGCGTTAGGGCTCATTGCTCTACTTCCTCAGCTGAGCAGCAGGCACAAGAACCATTTTATCAGCTTATGAAGCCGAACCCTGAAGACAGAAAACAAAAGCAGAGAAGCAACTCCAAACCACGGTTTGTTTGCCATTTGGAAGCTCAAACCAATTTTCAGTGACTTAGGAAAGCCCGTGCCCTGCCACAAATTTTCACTAGTCTTTCAGGTGCTCCTGGACTCTTTTCTATGACTTTGGATCAGTTATTGTTTTGTCCACCAACCTCCAAGCAGAAACTGAGACAAACAAGGCTTGGGTTTGAGGAAGGAGCTCATCTCTTGCATCTGTCATTTGATGATGTTTACGAGGTAATAATATTTCCAGCGTGCACTTATGATGAAACATAAAACCCTGCACAAGTGCAGCTGCAAGGGCAATTTCCCTTTGCCTACATTCTCTCTGGAAACGTGAGCCTCCAAACCACAGCCAGGGAGTCACTGCTGCCCCAGCTGCGCCATTCTTCTAAGCCTGACATGCAGCATCCTTCTGCTCTGCTTCTCCTGCGCACAGCTTTTATCCTGGGGCAATAAAAACCACAAATGGCCACACAATGATAGACAAGACAGTCCCTAAATAAAGATAGCCTTCCTTTGTTCATTTACCCATGCAATTGAGTTAGGAACTGAAATGTCTCTACTTTATTACACCTGAAAGAATAAAACCATATGCTTCCTTTAAAAAATAACAAGGAAAAATCTACACCAGCATTTCTCAACTTTTTTACCATTGAGAAACTCCTGAAACATTCTTCAGGCTTCAAGAAACCGCAGAAGTGGTGTGGTTGTACAGAGTATGTATAAGCTGTATATACACCCTTCTCTAAACTGTACATTATCCCTGGAGAAGAGCCTAATGCTGGGAGCGATCGAGGGCAAAAGAAGAAGGGGGCGACAGAGAATGAGGTGGCTGGATGGAGCCACTGATGCAGTCGGTGCAAATTTAAATGGACTCTGGGGAATGGTAGAGGACAGGAAGGCCTGGAGGATCATTGTCCATGGGGTCGTGATGGGTCGGACACGACTTCGCACCTAACAACAACAACACCCTTCTCAGGGCACCTCCCCCTCCCTCCAAGCCCATCATTGGCCATTTTGGGAGTGGGAGAGCGATTAACAGATTAAAAATATATATTAAAATTAATTAACTCTCATGCATTCAGAAAACCCTTCCAGGGCCATCAAGAAAATCTTTATTGAGAAAGCCTGATCTATACATTATGCCATTTCAAATATGATTAATTGCACTTTAGAGCTCCCTTCAATCTGTTTTAAAGGCAGCTTTTCCAGGCATTTTACTCTTTTCTGGTCACTGAATGGCAAAATTCATATGGTCTTTAAAATCAGGCTGTCACTATCAAAGAGAAGCTCCAGTCCTGAAAAAGAAAATGCTTTAAAGGCCCATGAAATCCATGGGCATCCAATTAATCCAATGCAGCTTTTTCTGGTCTGGCCAGTTTCTAAATCTGGAAATCTCTCTCAAATCTTTTATTACATACAGTGATGGTACAATGTTGAATTCTGTCTGAAAAATATGAAGGAACCTAACAGAGGCAGATTGCAAGACATAATCGTTACAGTGCTGGACTAGGATCTGGGGAACCAGGTTCGAATCCTTACTCTCCCTCAGAAAGGTAATGCTGGACCAACCACTCAGTATTTGAGGCTGACTCATCTGCCTTATAACCCCCCCCCCCCCCAAGTATTAAGTTCAGGCAATCGAATTCTGCTCAGGGTCCCCGCCCCCAGGGAGATAAACTGGCTTCAAGCAGGGCCAGGGCTTTCTATGTATTTATGTGTTTATGTATTTGTATTTCTTCAATTTGTATCCCGCCACTCCCCAATGGGCTCGTGGCGGATAACATAGTCTTAAAACCCCATTAAAACACCCCCATTAAAAGATTTAAAAATCCATAATATGACGGATAATCTCCCAACCTACTTCCCCCATCCCAACTAGGGGCAGCCGATCTCCTCCACTGGTCCCAGCCTCAACCATAGGTCTTGGCCCCGGCCTGATGGAATGCTCTGCCTGAGGAAATCAGGGCCCTTTGGGGTCTCACACAATTCCAGAGGGCCATCAAAATCAAGCTGTTCTGCCAGGCAATGGCAAGAAATATTGGCCTCCCCACATGAAACATCTGCCAGTGGAGACCCCTTCAAACTCTGAGGGACAATTTGGGAAATTCAAAACCAGGAGGTGGGTTTTGATGGTAAGATTGAATTTTACAGGGTGGAGTGGAATAGAAATAAAATACATATTTATCTACTCTTTTAGGATTGTTGTGCAGCTAAAATGGAAGAGGGAAGAAAAGTGAGTGAGATAAAAATGTACTTTATTAATGAAACATGGCCATGTTTTCCAAAGTCTGTCTTTCCAGACTGAACTAAACTGATCTTTCCTCAGATTTTTAAACTCTCAAACCTTCTGGGTGAGTTTGGAAGCGAACAGGGGAGCCTGGCATCTTAACTGAAAACTCTTTGGGATACTAGTTCTTACTGTCCTGAAATGCTTGGGTCAACATTTAAAAAATGGACCCCCGATCCATTCTCAACTGCCTCTCTATGATGTGGACACGATTGTTCCTTTGCTCGTAGTCGCACAAGGCCCCTAGCACATGCCCCTGTTTTGACTGACAGGATCCAGACAAGTTAACACAACGAAGGCCTGGCTAAAGGTTTGTTGTAATATGAGACGCCTGCCATCCACAACGAGGACTGCAGCATACAGAGAGAGGAACCTGACAATTCTCAACTGCAGAACAAATTGAAAGATCCTACGGGCAGCTCCAAAGTTACCCTCCAGGCAGCCAAGAAATTTTAAAAAGCAAAACAGCCTTTGCATTATTTTTTTTTACCACTTAGATTCAGCACACGCACACGTTTTGGGGAGAAGGGGTCTCTTTACTAAGATTTAAAGAAAAATTCCCTCCGACTCAAGTGCTGCTCTACAACCTCTTGTTCGCTTCTGCTCTGGCAGGATGTCAAAGGATTCTTTGGGTGGTGTGTATTAACAGAGTGCCGCGCATGAAACATACTCAGAGGTCTTGCTGTCGCTGCCATTCACTGAGCCAGCGCCTCGCTCATCTGGGCTTAAAATCCGGATCCCCAAGGACTTGAGAGCTCTCGTCAGAATCGCCTCCATCGCCTCCACTGAGAGCTTCTGCAGGACAATAACGCGGCAACGGCTCAGAAGGGCAGAATTGACCTGGAAAGACGGATTTTCGGTGGTTGCTCCAATCAAAGTCACCGTCCCGCACTCGACGTGAGGAAGGAAAGTGTCCTGGCCATGGGAGGGAAGCAGAAGAAATTGGTCCCCATCAGTGACAGCATGAGGCATCCAATGTAAGTGTGTTCTTTCGTAACGGCAACTGTATTTCTCTTGGTTTTTGCTGGCTCACAAATTTGACAGATGTGCTTTTGACAATTCAGCCTGCTTAGCCGAGTAAGAGCTCCATTCATTCCATTTTACTAGCGTATGTTTCAGGAAACTCCTCGGGTATCCCCATCAAGTACCCAAAAACAGTGCTGATATGAAGCAATCATTTTGAGGAGGCACCATTCATTTCTGTCCTTTGTTGTTTCTTTGTTTGGAACACAATCAATCGCCCTATATGCAAAACTACTGAAATCTTAGATTCAAGTGGGTAGCTGTGTGGGTCTGAAGTAGCACAACAAAGTCCAGAGTCCAGTAGCACCTTTAAGACCAACAAAGATTTATTCAAGGCGTGAGCTTTCTTTGTTGGTCTTAAAGGGGCTACTGGACTCTGATTTTGTTGTACTGAAATGTTAAACAGAGAAAGGGAACATTGATGGCTCATCTTCTGCCTCCAACCCCCCCCCCCAAAAAAAAGGATGACTCTATGTTAGGTACTATATAATTCTAATACTGCGTTTGAAACAACAGTTTTTCTTTAGAATTCATGGTCACAAACTTTGGAATATATCTTGTAGATCAATTTGTCATTCCATATCTATTTTATAGTTTCCCATCCTGGCCGTTGCTTTTAGGTTCACTTGCAGTTACCAAATTTCTTAAGGATCCAACTGCAACATATGTAAAATAGCGCTTCCTTTATGTCCTCAAAGCTTCTCCCCAGAAGATGGGGAAATAAGCTTTTGCTGGGTTGACTGGGGAAGGGGGACACGTTAAAAGATTGCAGTGCTTGCCAGATTTCCAAGCTTGTGATTTGTACTACAATGTTGTTAGGATTGCAAACCAAATGATAAGGTGTCAAACTAGAGGAATGCATTATCAATACCGAGCAAAAAAAAAAAGTTTCTAGCTTTAATATTTTGCATTAGGTCCATGCGGTCTTCTAGATCCAAGAATTGGAATTTGATCCGAGGGACCCAGAATTAGGTCCCACTCTCTCTAAACTTAACCTGCTTCCCCAAGACAGGGATACAATGGAACTGCTGCTGATCACCAATGTATACAATTCTGTCCTTTATCCCAGGGCAGCACGATAGGAGACAAATCTGAATCCAAAGAGCACACCTAAGCACACCTAATAAGCAACACATACACAGAAGGAAGCATTCCAAGCACATCTTACAGAAGTTGAGCAAATACCTGCTGAGCCTTATTGAAACGGTGTATTTCATCTATGAAAAGGATGGTTTTCCTCTTGAAGAGCCTCTTTTCGTTCTGGGCTTGGGAGATGACTTCACGGACCTCGTTGGTTTTGGCACTTGTGGCTGATAACGTCACAAACCTGGTCCCTTTCTTCTTGCTACCTTTTGCTATAATATGGGCCAGGGTGGTCTGAAAGAAAGGAAGGTCAGCAGATTGATTTTACTTGGGGAACAGATAGCCCTGGGCTCAAGGTTGTCTGGAGGTAGAACGCGCACTGAAGAGAACCCAATCTTTATCCAATGTATAACCCAAGTAATCGTGCTAAGGAGTTCTTCCAGTTATTATTCGTTTTATTAATGATTGCACACTTCCAGTAGCTGGTGCCTTAGGAATACATTCGGGAGGCACCGTTTGTTTTAATCTTATTGTGAAACATCAAAGGCCTAACTCAGAGCTTGATATGAAGACTTAAGAACATAAAAGGAGCCATGATGGATCAGACCAGTGGTCTATCCAGTCTAGCCTTCTGTCTCACACAGTGGCCAACCAGTTCCTCTGGAAAGCCAACAACAGGGCAGAGAGGCTGAGGCTTTCCCCTCATAAGAACATCAGAAGAATCTTGCTGGATCAGACCTGTGGTCCATCCAGTCCAGCTTCCTTTCTCACACAGTGGCCAACTAGTTCCACTGTAGTGCCAACAAGTGGTTACATGTCACTTCCTGGTATTGGGATTCAGAAGTTGACTGTTTTTGATTGTGGAAGTTCTCATCAGTCAAGGAGAAAAAATCCTCTTTGTCTACTCTCTTCGACTCAGGCAAAACCCCTTTCATGTTCCCTTGGTAGCCTCTTTTCTAAACTAAAAAATCCCAGATTCTTCAGCCTTCCTCATAGACAAGGTGCTCCAATCCCCTAATCACTTTGGTGACCCTCCTCTCGACTTTTTCCAGCTCTGCAATGTCTTTTTTGCAATTCAGTGACCAGAACTAGATGCAGTATTTCAGATGAGGCTGCACCACAGATCTATACAGGGGTATTATCATATCAGATAATTTATGTTCAACCCGTTTCCTAATAATCCCTAACACAGTTTGCCTTTTTCATTGTTGTATCACACTGGGTTGACCTTTTCATTAAACTGTCCACTATTTCTCTCTCAGCCTCAGCAAGTTCAGACTTCATTCGTGTATACTTGAATGTTTTTGTCCCAATGTACATCATCTTACAGCTACTTAGCTTGTGTATGTTTGCAACATCTAGCCATATAAGCATTACACGTATCAGTAGTATATTGTGTAGACATAATTCTAATAGACATGCATCCTAAATGTATATGTACGTTCTGTTAAATGATTTCCTGGTTGCTTAACGCTTGGCCTACACAAATGAAATCTAATGCCTACACTTTATTGGCTGCCGGACAAACTGTTGATTTATCTTAAAGGGTGGTTATTTTGGTTTCCTCTCTTTGCCCTCTTGATTGGACACCTTATTTATATGTCAGATATTATTTATGGACGGTTTGGGGGTAGGTCTTATTGCAGGTCTCAACAGTCCGGGTTTTGTCAAGCCAAACGTAGCCACCAGCCACCAACTGTGGTCTGCCATTACTTTCCACCACCAAATTTTGTGATTTCACCTTCCCAAAGCGTGATAGAGTCCCAGCAGGCCACTACACAAGGATGGTGAGCTGCATCTTAGACAGCTGGCTATATGTTGTGCATACCCTCCCGTGTTATAGGAAACTCATTTTAGGTAAAATATGGTGCTTACGGGAAAATTTAACCTCAGAGTGCTGAAGAAGAATGGATAATATCAAAGGGGTACCTATCAAAGGGAAGTCCTGCCTTAAGAACCTTTGGAATTTCTCAGAGAAAGCAAACAAATATTTAAATAATGCGAACTGGTAGATATTGGTATACTCGGGACGTTCAAAAGGCTTGTGACAAGGTTCCTCAACAAAGACTCCTGAGTAAGCCTTGTGGACATGGAATAAAAGGAGAGCTCCCAGAAGAGCTACGGATCCTTCAAGAGTTGGAATCCCTGCCCACCTGCCTATCTACCTATGTAAAAGATTCATTGTTCCATACAGTCACCAACCGACCCTCTAAATCAGGGAGAATGGGAGCTCATACTTAAAAGTTTCACATTACCTTTGGGCTATAAAAGTATCACTGTCAACAAGGAGAAATAAAGAAACAGGCCAACAACACAGACCATATGGCAATCTACCCAATTTGTATCCTGCCCTTCATCAAACCAGCTCAGAACAGCATTCAGCATTCATTCAGGAAGAACACTAGTCAGATTCTGTGGAATAAAATGAGTGGGTGACCAAAGTGGAGGAAAAAGGCAGCTAGAGAATCCCCCCAAAGCCCTTCCATTATCCAGCCAAACTCGTCTCTATTTGTTCAAGGAACTACAGCCAGATAAATGTGAGTGAGGCTATGGGGAGGGGGAGCGGGGAGACATTCTTCAGCCAAGTAGGAGAAATTTCCAGAGCAACAGGTGTCGAAGAAACAGCCGTTAGGATAATAAATGCTTCAGCAGTGCTCAAGGAAGTAGCAAGAAGTCTTTTAGAATGTGTGGAGATGGTAGCGAGGGGAGATATGCAATATTTTAGAGTTTGACTCAAACACCATGAGTTGGTCCACCCTGCAGCCTGCAAGACCCAGGTCTACAAACCAGATAATGCTTTCAGGTTTCAGTTTTGTAAAGTACGACTTGGGAGAAATCTGTTCCACTTAATACTTCTGGTAAGGCCTTGGAGGAGGAGCGTGTCTCTTGGCTTAAGTGGCACTTAGCACTTAACACCCATTCAGGTTACTTGTCCCGCCCCTGAGTACCTCCTCCTCCAACTGGCTTGACTATCCAGCAGCCGGCCAATCGCCTTCCGTCCCCCACCCGACCACCCCCTCCTCCTTCCACATCTCTCTGAGGTTTGGAGGCTGCAGATCTCTGCTGCACGAGAGTTGCACCTGCCGGGTGAGTTCCCTAAAAGCTGCCTGCAGCCTTTCCAGGTCCTGGGGGGAGGCAGTCCACAGAGCTCTTCCACTCCAGCCCCCTACTCTAGCGCCCGTTGTATTCCTGAATGCAATTCCTGAGCTTCCAGGGAGGGCGGCATATAAATAAATAAATAAATAAATAAATAAATAAATAAATAAATAAATAAATAAATAAATAAATAAATAAATAAACAAACAAACAAACAAACAAACAAACAAACAAACA
Organism: Paroedura picta; assembly: GCF_049243985.1. Lineage (NCBI taxonomy): Eukaryota > Metazoa > Chordata > Lepidosauria > Squamata > Gekkonidae > Paroedura > Paroedura picta. Next base: position 71,306,376 of record NC_135377.1, on the reverse strand, counting down.
AACAAACAAACAAACAAACATGGGGGCTCACACAGACATACTGCAGACCTTTGACTACCAAATCGTATAATCCCTGTATATAGCGAAACCAGCTTGCACACATTAAATAACACAGTACAACTATAGTGTAATCCTAAACAGAGACCACTTTCTAAATCCACTGACTTCAGTGGATTTACAAGGGTATAAATCTGTTTAGGAATGCACTGTTAGTCAAACAAAAAAAGTTTCCTCATAAATCAGGGATGACCAAACTGTGAGTCTTTAGATGCCCTTGCTATATAATTACCACTGGCCCCTGCCAATATACCAGCATGCTAGCATGGAGACCCAAAGTTTGGCCACCCCAACCATAAATAAAAGGAGACAGAAGGTGGAGACAGAAGACAATAAAACTATTGCGTTAAGTTACAAGGTGGCTTTACCTGTCAGTACAACCACAATCAGATATTTGACCGTTATGGGTAAAATGACATTGTCCTACATCTGTAATAATAAAGCAAGGCAACTGTGAGAAAAAACCTGAAATAAAGTTCAAGTTTAATCTGGATTTTGCACAAGGCCAAAGAAATTCTGAACCCATGTAGGTTCAAATCTCACTCACTTTGTACACAATCTAAAATGGACATTACAGAAGCTATGAGGTGAGAGAGAGAACAGGGAAGGCAGAGAGAGAACTGACTTCTAGACCAGGGGTAGTCAACCTGTGGTCCTCCAGATGTTCATGGATTACAATTCCCATGAGCCCCTGCCAGCAAATGCTTTGTAATCCTTGGAATTGTAGTTCATGAACATCTGGAGGACCACAGGTTGACTACTCCTGTTCTAGACTGAAGAATATAAAGTTTTCCATTCTGGCTTCTGGTATAAATTCAGCCACCCACAATCAAATAAGAAGGGGGACGCCAGGATTAAACTGAAGACTGGTAGTGTGTAAACTTTATGCTCCTGCATGGTCTTGTATTGGGAAACCTGCTAGACTAGACTTTCTCAACAAGGGTTTCATGAAACCCTGGAGTTCTTGGCAGCCCTGGAAGGGTTTCCTGAATGGGTAGGAGTTATTTATTAATATATATTTTAAAAATGTTAAACTTTTATTGGGTGATATGACCATGCATTGTCATGTTGACCCGCCCATCCCTTCCAAAATGGCCAATGATGGGCCCGGAGGGGGTGGGAAGGGTAGGGGCCCTGGGTGGACATGTACACAGCTAAGCTTCCCAACCATATTCTGCACAAACATGCCACTTCTGGGATTTCTCAAAGCCTGAAGAATGTTTCAGGGGGTTTTCAATGGTAAAAACTTTAATACAGAATATCCTATAGTCCAGGTTCTTTTTATACAAAAAGAAAGAAAAGAAAGAAAAGAAAGAAATCTTCAAAAAAGAAAAAATTCCCTCCACCCCACCAGCAGTTGGTAGCTTTACAGTACAATATGAACAGAATTGCCCCTTTCCAAGTGCATTAAAGTCAATAGGTTTAGAAGGTAGGATTATACCATTTCTTTATTCAATTAGCAAGAGATTCAAAGAAAAGAAATACCAAGATACAGTTGGGGCAACCAAAACACAACGTGGAGGATTAATAAATTAAAATCCAGATGATTAATCAACTAAATTTTTTCTACTAATAGCTAGAACTAGTAAAACAGGAAAGATGATGGTCCAACTTCTAGGACTAGAAAGTAGAAAAGCAATACTATAAAGTTAGTAATGTACTTTTTGTAGGTAGGCCGACAGGCCAATATGGGGTTACTGCAAAACGACCTCTAAAGGCCCATCACACCTAACATGCAGGAGTGGTTTAAGGACTTGTGGGGCCAGTAGCACCAGAGCCAGTTAAAGGATTTGCGGAGTCCTAGCAGAGAACAACTGCACCGGGAGCAACCAGACTGAGGGTGGAGGGGCCCTCCATAGTGGAAATCGGTGTCACTCCGAGTGTTCTTAAAGAAGGAAAGGGGGAAGGGGAGAGAGGTAACGGCCCTGGTCCATGGGGGGGGGGGGGATATGCACTGCACAGGTCCCTTGGAAGTGCAGGGCCAGTAGCATGTGCTACATGGATAAACCAACCCTGACAACAAGCGAACATCCACTAACACCACCCCAAATGACATCCAGAGAATGGAAAGAAACTCTTCATGTTGTTCTAAACCCATCAGCAGAGAACCAGAAAGCTGCCTCCTCCAACTTCTCCCTCCCTCTGCTGACCCAAAAGCCAGAGATCCTCAGCAGCCAGTGTGGGTAGGTGGTGACAGGCTTAAACACTGCCTGGAAAGATATTCCAAAAGATCAGGATTACCGCAGCAGGTGCTCTGAACATGATCCTCTCCTAGATAGAGATTCTGACTCATTGGGGACTATTCAAAGGAGTAACAGGCTAAATATTTTTTTCCTTTGCTGGCAGCTCTTTCCCTTTCATCGGTCTAGAGGAAAATTTGCTCGAAGTAAGAAAGCAGTGGCTAGCAGGAATCTGGAATAAAAGGCCAATAGAGGTCCCAGGCCAAATTCTTCTCCTCCTAGGGAAGGAAAGCCAAGCCACCCATATAGATTGCTTTGCTTGATGAGCATGGGATAACTCGCCATGTGAATGAGCTACCACACAGAAGACCAAACATCACAGACCGAACTTCGTAGAACACAGGATGCTTTGGAGCACAGTCAGATTACACATTCAGTTGACAATGATCAAAACTCAAAGTGGATGCAATCTGGGGGCGTAACACTTCCAGGAGAAACGGAATTCTCCCAACACATTTATTTATTGGCTTTATTACCCACTGCTAAGAGCCTCTTGTGGCGCAAAGGGGTAAGGCAGCAGACATGCAGTCTGAAAGCTCTGCCCATGAGGCTGGGAGTTCGATCCCAGCAGCCGGCTCAAGGTTGACTCAGCCTTCCATCCTTCCGAGGTTGGTAAAATGAGTACCCAGCTTGCTGCTGGGGGGTAAACGGTAATGACTGGGGAAGGCACTGGCAAACCACCCCGTATTGAGTCTGCCATGAAAACGCTGGAGGCCGTCACCCCAAGAGTCAGACATGACCCGGTGCTTGCACAGGGGATACCTTTACCTTTTACCACTGCTCTCCATAAACGTCCCATGGCGGTTGTTCTCCAGTTTGGATTTTAGATGCAGGCACAGTTCTCCTTGTTGCTCACATTATCAGCTGACTGTTCCTAGAGAGGCAGGATTTTGCCCACAGCCCTTTGTGCACTGATCACATCCACATTCGATCACTCAGTGCTGCCCTTCATTCAACTGGTGAAGAACACAACACAGGTTACTAGCTGGAGCATCCCACAATGCTGAACCAATGGCATGGGCTTCCCATCCCGGTCCCAAGGGCTGGTTACTATTCTTCAAACCCTAAACTACATGGGATCTGGATACCTGAAGGAATAACATGTTGTTAAATGTAGTTGTTGTCAGTGGAGATCTTCTCTAGTGGTCCTGCTCTGTCTACCCTAGTTTTTGGAGACAAGGGTGGTTGGTATCAGTAACAAGCCCTTCTAAGTCATGGCACCGCAAATGAGGAATGTCTTGCCCTCAGACATCCGCCTGGTACTATGTGTTCTGAGCTTTTGCCCCCAGGTATAGTCCAGGGATGGCCAAACTGTGGCGCTCCAATGTCCATGGACTACAATCTCCATAAGCCCCTGTCAGCACATGAGAACTGTAGTCCATGGACATCTGGAGAGCCACAATTTGGCCATCCCTGGTATAGTTATTTGCCTGGGCCTTTGGCTGCATTTTTTTCAAGACTTAGTATTTCTCTCATTTGTAAATTACACGTGGGCTTATATAGCCCACTGGTTTTTAGATCTGTTTTTATTTGGTGCACCATATAGTTAGCTACTAGGCGCTATGTATAGATATAGGCCTGTATGCTGTGTTTTATTTATGATACTGCCTTGCTGTTCATGCTGATCTGAGCTTATGGTGTCTTTGGGGCAGAGGGACGGATGCAGCTGCAGCCTGTCAAATCAGACCTCAAGCCGAATAGTAAGAGACCTCCCTTAACCCGTAGGGTGATGTAATATCTGAACTGAATCTGAACTGAATCTGAACTGAAACTTCTGAATCTTTATCTGTCCAGAATTCAAAGTCAATTTAATTTTAAAACACAAAGTAGAATTATATTATGGAGATAGGCTGACAGCACAAATTAGAAGCTATGACGGATGAGTAGCTACGATGACTAGCTATATTGGGTCAACCTACTTTCTTTTTACATGACGGCCAACTAGATATCTCTCCCATCCAAGAAGACAGGACATGGAAGTATATAATGCTACTAGAACTGACATCTGTCATAAGGTGACCAGATTGTCCCACTTTTGGGGGGACATCTGGGGGTACCTGGCAAATTGTAATTATGTTGAAATTAAAAATATATAGATTACAATACTATTTTTGTGTTCTATGCATTCTATGAAGCTTTTTGTTGCTCCATATAGACCAAATTTTTAATCAAGACCCCCCCTCCCCGGTCAGTGGTGTCCTGCTTTACCAATGTTAAAATCTGTTCACCTTAATCTGTCTGTATTATAAGGAATATTATTTCTTTTAGATTTATTGTTGGCTGAAGTTTTATTTTTTCATGGTTTGCTTCCCATGCTTCAATGTGCAATCCATTCCTAAAGCATATTTGCACACAAGAGCATTCCACGACAAACACAGGTTCTTACTGTAAGGTATCAATGTAAATAGACTGCAGTCTTAATTACATACAACAGGTGTAAGGCACACTTGAGGCTTTATAAACCAAATGCATAAATAGATTGTAAATGGAGAGGATTTTTTTTTTAACCATATGATATACAGCAGTGAGCATTCTCCATTCTGCCACCTTCACTCTTAGAAATAAACTGTTGGACTTTTCCCCCTGGTTATCCAACATGCTTCTCCCTGTCTAGTTTTCTGTCATCTCTAAAGCATTTTATGGAATCCATCTTTCTTCCTTATCCGGCATGTAAGGGTTAAAAGAATCCCAAGTTAAAAAGAAGGCTGTATACTTGGAGTTGTCATCCAGCTGGCTCCTGGGAAGGAACGCTATGGCAAATCTAGACAGCATCCTAAAAAGCAGAGACATCACCCTGCCAACTAAAGTGCATCTAGCTATGGTCTTCCCAGTTGCAATGTATGGCTGCGAAAGTTGGACCATAAAGAAGGCCGAGCATCAAAGAATTGAGGGTTTTGAACTCTGGTGCTGGAGAAGATTCTTGCGAGTCCCTTGGACTTGCGATCCCCAACCTGTGGGGATCTCCCAACCTCATGGACAAACAGCTTCATACAGCATGCCGCTGCCTTACCAGTCTGCGCCACAAGAGGCTCTTAAAAACAATATAACGAACCCCAAATCTCTGCCCCTTCCCCCTTGAAAACAGCAACCTTTCAAACCTCTGAAAAGCCTGGACAAAGGGGCCCACCTTGCAGCATCTCTTGAAGGAGGGGCCCCTCATCTCTTTGGGGAGCCCATTCCACAGTGATAGAGCCACAAGGGGAAAGGCTTGGGTTCTGGTCAATGTCAGAAGGACCACCCCAAGTGGTTGGATAGCCAACAGATGTCTGCCTCATTACTTGGCACCATAGTAATTGGCACACCATCGTGTGCCATAATAATTGGCACACAGGGACATGTGGAACAAGACTCTCCAGAGGTCCGTGGACTACAATTACCATAAGCCACTGCTAGCATGCTTGCCCAGTGCTGGCAGGGACACATGTTAATTGTCAGCCAATGATAGTAATCATGAGACAAATACTCCATGTCCTTTGGGGCTGTAATGGTTCTTTGCCACCCACAGACCTTCAGAGCCCTGAAGGAATAGGCTACCATAGGGATTCCCATCCAAGACTCCCTGAAACACTGGTGCTCTGTGAGAGCTCCCCGGGTCTTTCTCCTATATCTTGCTTGAATGGATTTAGCCACAAGTTATTCCTGGCATTGCCACAATAGCAGGGAACTAGTCACTTCCATTGACCTAGAGCTGGTGTTCTTGTGTGGTTATCATGCCTGAGAAAGGGGGAGAAGGCTGGATTCCTACTTCTGCTTCAAACCACATATTTTCTCTTCTCCCTTCAGTCCTCCTCGCGCATGACAGGGAGGGGTGGACAGCTGACCACTTCTGGCCCAGGTCTGGGGCTTCTCGAAGACTGAAAAATATTTCCGGGGCTCCTACATGATCAAAAGGCTGGAAAAGGGTGGGTTAGGAGAACTGCATTTATTACAGTGGGATTTTGCCAGCTGGGAAGGAGTTGGGGTTGCTAAATCACCAAGAAGCTAGCTGCTGCATGCATTTTGCTACCCCTACTCCCAAGGGCAATGTGCATATTTAAAAATATTTGAGTCGGTATGCCATTAGATCAGGAGTAGTCAAACTGCGGCCCTCCAGATGTCCATGGACTACAATTCCCAGGAGCCCCCTGCCAGCGAATGCTGGCAGGGGGCTCCTGGGAATTGTAGTCCATGGACATCTGGAGGGCTGCAGTTTGACTACCCCTGCATTAGATGAATTTGTACAGTGGGTCAGTATCAATACTCCCATATTCCCGTATTTAAATTGGGAGGTGAGGTTGCACAGACTCGAAACTGGAAGATGCTAGCAATCGATCACAATCAGTCAATTGTTGGCTTATAGACATGACCCCACCCTGCATACCATATAAGATGGGATATGGCAAAATTAAAGATGTCATATGAGTATAGGCCTAAATGCCACAATTCTCTTAATTCAAACAAAATAGCAGAAATGTGGAGCATCACCTTGCTCCATTTCTGCACAGTGGGCAAAGTACATAGCTCGCCTGCCTGCATCTCCTTGTACATTTCCATTTTTGAGATTGTGCGAACTGGCCCCAAGAGTCCCTTTCTGAGATGAGATTTCATCTGGGGATTTGCCGGCACATAGTTCATGTTCCGCTATACCAACTGGTGATTGAGATTGCTGCAAAAAAACAAATCCATTAAAGAGTAACCGACACCTTCACATGCTATCCTATTACCAGCGCTCAAGTTGAACTGGCTCAATAACGATGGTACCGATAGCTATGAAAAAGGGGGCATCATCATTTGATTGACAGATGGGCAGAAATTCCACTAGATTAACTTGGGGATAAGGTCACTTAATTTTAAAGGAACCAGAACCTTCAGAGCAGTGTCTTATCACAAAGAACACTTTCCTGGAAGCAAGTTCCACTGAATAAAATGGGACTTGCTTCTGGACTTAATCTACTAAGGATTGCTCCTAAAGGTCTCTGTCATGTGCTAAGGCCCTGGTCAGCAACTATTTTTTTTACTGAGACATGCACTGGAAGTAGGCTGAAGTTCGTTGTTAACCCTGCCCCCCTCCAAAAACGCATGCTATTATTTACATCACTCTTCATCTTCCAGATCCCCCAGAAAGTTTCTCCTCAAGCACAAATTTGAACCTGGGTATGTCTAGGCCAGGCTTTCTCAACCAGGGTTTCGTAAAACCCTGAGGTTTCTTGACAGCCCTGGAAGGGTCTCTGAATGTGCGGGAATTAATTGGTTAATTGGTTATATATTAATTGGTATATATATTGGTATATATTTAAATTTGTTAAACGTTTATCAGGTGATATGAACATATATGGTCATGTCGACCACCCCCAAAAGGCCAATGATGGGCTTGGAGGGGGTGGGAAGGGGAGGGTCCCTGCGTGGATGTGTACACAAGTATGCTTCCCAACTATATTTTGCACGATCGTGCCACTTCTGGGGTTTCTCAAAGCCTGAAGACAGTTTCAGGGGTTTCTCAATGGGAATAAAAGTTGAGAAAGGCTACACTAAGCCTAGATCAACCCTCTTACCACCGTACCACACAGAACCCCCATAAACAATTTATGACTTCTTGAAATGCTGCTTTCCGGTTTGCGGTTCGACTGAGTGACTAATATCATCCTTGCAGGTATTTCGGGAACAAAGGCATACTCTTGTGGTCATGCTGTCACCAAATGGCATTGCCACGGTGCTGCTGCCCAGAGCTGTACGTGTGTGGCAGGAAGTCCCATGAAATTACAGTTATATAAAAAAAGGAATAGCCAAAGTCTCTAAATTTACCTGTGCTAATCTCCGTGACTGAGTGACCTCACCTTATCATCCTGCTACCCCTCTGAACATGCATACAAAGAACAGCTGGACATATGGTATATGCACTCTTTACAAATGCCCACTAGCAGCATGTCCACCCCAAAACTAGCAAAATAAACAGCTCTGCAGGAGCTCACAAATCCATGGGGGGGGGGGCTTCATAACCCCATGTGATTGACCCAATACACAAGTTAAAGACCACTGGTATAAAGAGTTGGAACCATGTGCTAACACATAAACATTCGTGTGAACTCTACACAAATCATTCTAGTGTGTTTTCCGTGGTGATATATATTCTGGAGTATTGTCATCATAAAGGAAGCACAATTGGGGGGGGGGGCGGTTTCCATTCTAGGATCAATTGAGTTGGTAGCTGGCCTCAGAGAACGGCTCCTTCTTATATTTTAACCAGCTATATTACACAACTCTTATTGTTGACTGGCACCCAGGAATAGAAGCTGTTCCTTCCAGCGACGCACACGTGGAAGATCAAGTTCCATTCAGTCCCATGTCAGTATTCCAGAATTAATTCCTTTGATTATCCTCTTCCATTACTCCATGGAACTTGTACCTGATCACACTCTATCCACTTGCTTCCTGCATTGGAAGCAGTGACATCCTGTTTCATTCATGCAGACCAAGAGAAAGATAAGAATGACACACAGTCTGAACTACCGGTACTAAACTGAAATTCAACCTTCCAGTCAACCTTAGCCTTGGTTCTCGATACATACAGATAGGGCCATCATCATATTCTTTCATCTCTTAAAGATGTCACTGACAACCACAGTGGCAAGCCAGAAGGGTCAATAAATACTACAGTGAAACCGCATCTCCATCTGTGAGAGGCTACGGGCTAGAGCATGCTGGTCCTTTTGTGATGAACAAGCAATCCGAATAAAGCAGGGGTCCCCAATATGGTCCCACCAAGTGGATGGGGCCAGGTGGGGATTTTACCAACTTACTGAAGATGTGATTGGATTTGCAGATTTTTACAATGTTGCCTTCAGAGCACAAGCATGTATACTGAAGTTAAGGCATGGCAACCATTTTGTGGTTGGCTCCGCCCCTTTCAGCAGCCATTTTGTTGCTACATCTGTCATGCCATTCCCGAATTATAAATGGACCTGCAGGTTCAAAAAGGTTTGGGACCCCTGCAATAAGAGATTATTAAGAAAGGACTCCAGACACATTTAAATTGTTTAAAAAGTTCAAAACAATGGCCTGGTATGTCTGCCCAAGGTCTGAACTTCAAATACCTTTCCTTTTGGCATAAGGCGATTTAGTCTAAAACACAAAGAAAACCAAAAGATAAAAATACTCCAAGCGAAACACAATACAAATAACAAGGGGATACATGTTGCTTTGAAATTCACACATTCCCACCAACTCTTATTCATACTAATCTAGCATAAATAAATCTGTGGTTTGCTGTCTTCTAGAGTCTAGACCAGGGGTAGTCAACCTGTGGTCCTCCAGATGTCCATGGACTGCAATTCCCCTAAGCCCCTGCCAGTGGACATCTGGAGGAGCACAGATTGACTACCCCTGTTCTACACCAGACGTTCTAGACCCACCTAACTCTATCTAAGATCTACAGCAGGGTAGTCAAACTGTGGCCCTCCAGATGTCCATGGACTACAATTCCCAATTTCAGTGAGCTCAGTTCCCTAGCATTTTTTTTCAAATGGATAACTATATATAGACAATAATTATCTGTTCCACTTAATATTTCTAGTAAGGCCTTGGAGGAGGAGCCTGTCTCATGGCTTAAGTGCCACTCAGTGCTTAACACCCACTCAAGGCAGCTGTCCCACCCCTGAGTGCCTCCTCCTCCAACCAGCTTTCCTGTCTGTTCAGTGGCCAGCCAACCGCCTTCCATCCCCCACCCCTGGCCACTCCCTCCTCTTTCCACTTCCCTCCGAGGCTGCAGATCCCTGCTGCATGAAAGCTGCCCCTGCTAATGAGTTCCATAACAGCTGCCTGCAGCCTTTCCAGGTCCTGGGGGGAGGGGGAGGCCATCCACAGAGTTCTTCCACCCCACCCCCTAATCTAGCACCCGTTGTATTCCTGAATGCAATGGGCGTGACCCCTAGTATATATATATATAAAACTTATCCATGTGAAAATACCCACCTTGGCTTTAGCAACCCCAAAGTTCAGTCGCAACACTGAAGTTATTCTCTGCTTGGGTTACAGCAGCAGACCTTCCTCGGCTGTCTCGCAACTAAAATTGGGCACCTCGTGGCAGACAAGCAAAAATCTTAATCTCGAACATTAAAGGGTCATAAATCACAGCACCGCTTACTCGGAATGCAAGCTTGTGTTTAAGCAGCTGGGCTATTAGAGACAGCCATGAAAGATTTTTTTTTAATTAAGTTGCAGTCAAAGCCAACAAACAAAACTCACTAGTTTGTAAGGCATGTCCTTGGATACATCCATAGCACTGGGTTCAGGTGTAAACAGCAAATCAGAACTTTTCTCCAACTCCTAGACCAGCCTTTCTCAACTTCTTTACCACTGAGAAATCCCTGAAGCATTTTCCAGGCTTTGAGAAACCCCAGATCTGGTTTCATGCAGAATATGGTTGGGACGTATAGCCGTGTACATGCTCACCTGGGATCCCTCCCCCTTCCCACCCCATCTAGGCCCATCATTGGCCATTTTGGGAGGGTGGGGCAGTCAACATGACCATATGTGGTCATATCACCAGATAAATGTCTAACAAGTTTAAAATAAATTTAAAAAATGGATTAACTCCCACCCATTCAGAAAACCCTTCCAGAGCCAATCAAGAAACCCCAGGGTTTTATGAAACCCTGGTTGAGAAAGCCTGCCCTATACTGTTCTCATGTATCATCATCACTTGTAACCTGCAAGGCTGATGATCAGCCCAGGCATTTTTAGCTAACTTCCCAGGCATCCTAGAAGAAACCCTTCTTGGGTGCTGCTTTAGGAGTCACAGCACCAAAACACAGGGTGCTGCATCCGGATGTGTCCATTTTGCGATATTGCTTTATATCCTAATTTTCTCACCACTAGACTCAAAATAGCTATCCTCATACCTGATGGGCATTGAGTGGCAATGAGCAGACTGATAGTGTGTGCAGCATGGTGTTGGTAGCTACTGAGCACATGTAAGTCAACAAACAACCACAAAGAAAGCACAGACTCTGGCTGTGCTATTAAACTAATATATCAACTATTTATAACAGAACTGCATTCTAGACAGGAGAGGTAAGGAGATAGTCCCTAATCTAATGGAGCTAGTTGGATGGGGAGAAATGCAGGAGGCATCTCTCCACCCACCATACTGCAGGCAGGCAGGAGAACGAGATTTCTGAAGAAGTTCCTGACAGAGTGGGTTCTCAGTGGAACAGGCTTCCTCGGGAGGTGGTGGGTTCTCCCATCTTTGGAAATTTTTAAACAGAGGCTGGATAGCCATCTGACGGAGAGGCTGGTTCTGTGAATGCAAAGGGGTGGCAGGTTACAGTGGATGAGCGATAGGGATATGAGTGTCCTGCAGAGTGCAGGGGGTTGGACTAGATGACCCATGAGGTCCTTTCCAACTCTATTATTCTATGATTCTATGAATAACTGAAATAATTAAAACAATAATAAGATTGTTCTGATGATTTTGAAGAGAGTGGGTGCAAATAGAATGAAGAAAATTAATGCAAAATTTGGGACAGATGGACATTGCAGCAAAAATTCTACATTTAGCTTGGATTTGGGAGAAGCTTGGTGTAGTGGTTAAGAGCAGCAGACTCTAATCCGGAGAACTGGGTTTAATTTCCTGCTCCTTCTCCACATGCAGCCAGCTGGATAACCTTGGGCCAGTCACAGTTCTCCCAGAGCTCACAGGGTATCTGCTGTGGGGTGAAAAGCAGGGTATAAAAAACAGCTCTTCTTTCTTCTTCTCTACTCTGTATCTGTGGGTACTTGTCAATCAAATGTGACAGAAGCATTAGAAATCAGAATCAACCACCTTAATGTCTTCGACCTCAATTCCTCTCTTCATGTCTCCTTAATGTGAACCTGGTCTACCTAACTTCTCCCATACAATGTAAATGTCATAGCACTTGTGGGCCAAGTTACCCAAAAGCTGTGTGTTATTGCAACCCATTTAAGGGAGCTGAGTGGTTAGAGAATGGAAGCTGGCAACGTTGCAACTTGATACCCCAGACAGATTTCTCCTCATCATGCAGAAGGGTCCACTTACTCCAGGGGTAGTCAAACTGCGGCCCTCCAGATGTCCATGGACTACAATTCCCAGGAGCCCCTGCCAGCGAATGCTGGCAGGGGCTCCTGGGAATTGTAGTCCACGGACATCTGGAGGGCCACAGTTTGACTACCCCTGCCTTACTCTAATCCGCCAGGAGGCAGCAGCTGTTGACTTTGCATGCGTCTGAAAATGGAATCAGTGCCAGAGTCAACTTTGGAGCAAGCAGGCCAGCAGTGCAGTTCTTTCCTGGGAGAAAGGCCCACGGAACAGACCTGAGTAGAGTTGGGGGGTAACTTGTTTAGGACGGTACTTCAAGGAACTGGGAGCTCGTGTTTACTCAGAAGTCCCATTCTGAATGGATTTGCCATTCTGTAAAACCCAATGCCAAGTCATCAACAAAAATCTTTGAGTAAAACGCTGATTTTAATCACTAAGTTGACTGGCCTTAGGTCTCAGAGAAGACAGACAAGATCCAAGATTGATTCAGGCAGGTCTGAAGCAGCAGAACAAAGTCTGAGTCCGGGGGTACCTTTTAAGACCAACCAAGTCCAATTCTGGGTGTACGCGTCTATGTGCATGAACACTTCGCCAGATACATGGAAACAAAAGTTACTAACCATCCTAACCCCGCCCGCGGCGCCACGGGTGCCGCAAACTAAATAAAGTCGTAAGTGCTTAGGGGGAGGAGTTAGGGTGGGCTCTGTCCAGGATGAGGAAGGGTGCCGATTGGCCCCTTCCTCCGGACAGACCATCGGCGGGGCCAATCGGCAGGCGCGAAGCTCCTGCCGATTGGCCTCTCCGATTCCCACCCTGCCAAAAAGGGAGCAACTGCGAGCCGAGCTGTGCGCGGCTGCCGGGGGCTCCCTTGCCTAGCGCCTGCTGTATTGTGATTACAGCGGGCTTGATTACTAGTTACATATAGGCAGAGGGTGAATTCAAGCCAAGTAACTGAACAATATAGGTAGCTCAGACTGTATGAAGCCAATTGGTAAAACCTGTGAATAGCAGCAAATTAGCATACAAATAACAGGCTGAACAAACAGATGTGAGAACTAAGTTTCAGTCCTAAGACCAGTGATATAAAAACCCTTTATATGCCATTAAAGTTTTTTTTTAAATTTTTGAATAAGAACCCAATATCTCTGTTAAGTCCTGGGGGTTCCTCAGTATTATAATAACCTTTAATTCAGCACTTTCTTGTTCCAACCTGTTTACATTACATGAACTGTGTACATTACAGCAGAAAATATACATGCACTGACTTAGCCCCCACTGAATTCACTAAGTCTAAAAAATGACTAAACGGGCATATAAGACTGCCAAAAGTAAACACTTCATAAAAAGAACTATAGATGATTTTTCCTTTTGTGCTGAAGAACTTTTTTCTCTATATCCTCATGTCAAAATACCCTCTCTTGCCCATCAGGTATTAGTTAGTCTCTGTCCACCAAAGATATTCATTCCTGATTGTTAGGTACTGTTTTATAGGCTGAGTAATTCTAAATTGGAAATGTTCCGAATGGTAGGCCCCGATCACTCTTCTGCACATTCTACAGAGATCACCTAACAAATTATTCAACGCTTTCTTCACTCCACAAGCTTAGCACCCTTTATTTAGATTTCTTGCTTGCGTCACTTGGAGAGATGACAACTGTCAGCAAACAAGCCAAACAAGAGCAAGAAGAAAGCCTCGCTGAAATGTAATATATTGTATTCTATGCACTGAAAATGTACCCGTTATCAACTTAACCCCAGATATAAAAAGGTGACCCAAAGAAGAAAGATTTACACCACAAGAGAAATATTCAGAGCTGCTTCACACATTCTGGAAGTCAACAGATATACTTGCTAATATTTTCATAGGGTAGCCATGTTGGTCTCCAGTAGAATGGTCAGATTTGAATCCATTAGCACCTCAGAGCAGGGATTCCCAACCAGGGGTCCGTAGACCCCTAGGGGTAGGTAGGGGGTCCATAGCCTTGCCCCTCCTACCTTAATGGACTCAGCCACAAGCTGAGGAATTGGCTAGTTCCATTGTCGTCCCCCCCTCAAGCATGTTTCTCTTGTGGTTTCTGTAGCTGGGAGGGGATGGAGCCTGCATGCCTATTCCAGCCTTAAATCACCTCCTGCTTCTCCCCCCTCAAACCTGCCTGTTAGTGCAGGTGGTGATGTTACTTCCAGGGCTTTAGCAGGGAGTCATAGCTAGCTGATATCACCTCTGGGGCTCCTTGAAGCCTGAAAAATGATCTCAGGGGATCCACCATGACCAAAAAGTTGGAAAAGGCCGCCATAGAGACTAGCAAGAATTTCAGGGTATGTGCTTTTGAGAGTCAAAGCTCCCTTCATCGGACACAGCAGAGTAGAAGTAGAGTCAGTAGGTGGGAGGGGAGGGGAGGTGTTGGAAAGAATGCTTGCAAAGCATACAGAAGTACAGTGCATGTTGTATTCAACTTGAGGGGAAATCTTAGGGACTGCCTCTTTAATTATACCCCCCAAAAAGCGCTTTGCTCCACTAGCGCCAACTTGATCCCCAGCCCCAGAGAAGTACCCTTGCCCTGGCTCCAGCCTGGTGAAATGAGTTGCTAGCCAAGATCTGTAAAATGGGACTCTTCCACCAGGCATATGGTTGAGGCCAAAGATAACACTCACTGACATTTGGATGGGCCTCCCTGCCACCCCGTCTCTTCTCCATCTAGGCGTGGGTTGAAATGTTGATCCATCTATCCCCAGGATTTAGTGATGGAACATGTTTTTGCTTTGTTTTAATTGACTGTTTTAAATGTATATGGTTTTAGCTTCTGTATGAATTTTTAACTGTTGTTAGCTGCCCTGAGACTGTTGCTAAAGAGGGGCAGCCTAGAAATAAAAATATCATAATGCCTGGGGACATCTGTAGTGAGATAAAAATCCCATGCCATGTTCAGATATATGACAGTATACTCTGTGGTCCATTCTGCATGACTTTAATGTAGGAGAAGGCTTGCAAATTGTAAACGCTACTAATTTGCAGTTCCGCAAGACGTCGCACACAATCTGCAACACTCCTGAAACGGTCCCGCGAAAAGTGATTCGTTGTAGCACTTCTAGGGAAATCGGGAAAAGTGGATTCTCTCCAAGAAGCGCTACACTCTTGCGAACAATCTGCAACACTAGCAAAAAAGACCTCTGTGTTTCCATTGTTGTGGTTCCAACAAAGTCCCTCCCCCTGGCTCTCTCCTCCAAACATCCGGCCAAGCGATCGCCATTTTTTTTTTCTCGGAGCGAGCAGAAAGCAACAAACCAGCGAGGCTTCATTCACCCAGCGAGGCTTCTCCGGCTACAGTCCCTCCACAGAAGTGCTTTAAAGCTCCCCTAAGTCCCCTAGCACAACACAGCCCCCTGGTTGCCAGTTGCCTTTATTTTCGGCCGAAAATCGCGCCCGTGCAGTGGGGGGGATTTTTTTTCCACTTGGGGGAGCGTGGTAACGATAAATCGCCAGCTCACATGACAGCTAGATGGGTCTCTACGTTAGGAAGAATCAAGGCATATTCGTTGCAACGTGTGTTTTTCTTTTTTCTTTTTTAACTGCTTAAAGGGAAAGGGGCTTTTCGGGAGCATGATAACAACCGCCCATTGGCTGTCCGTTTGATTGACGGCCAGGGGCGGCACCAAGCACAGAAAAAATCGCTTCCTTTCTAGCGATTTTTGCAAGACCGGAAACCTGTGGGAAATGATTGAAACGCTACTGGATTCCACTACAAAGGCAGGTATGCAGAACGCCGAGATTGCACTTTTAAAAATAGCATTTCCGCTTTGTGGGACCAATTGGCAACATTGGTCCAGTGTGTTCCTAATGTGCTGTTCCACCTGAGAGACAAACAACCACATTTTGGCTACCTGCACACTGTGAGTACAAGCTATAAGAAGCCTTATAGGATCCCTCCAGTCAAAAAAGTGTGACTCCCACACAATAATGCTGAATGCATGATAACATCTTGTCCTCTACACTGATTAGTATTAGTTGCTACTTGGAGGGTTGTTCTTGCCAAATTTAATCTGCTGTTCTATCGTCTCTTTCTTTGATTTATTACTGTTGATTAGAAATGTTCTCGTTTTCATTTGAAAGGTGTCTTGGGCATATTTATTAATGGAAAGGACAGCTTGAACATATCAGCATCTTCTACAAAGAAATAAATAGTGAGGCTGCACCAGAAATGCACACCACGGAAAAGAATAATTCTGTTGTTTTCCCCCCAGGTCTGTGCAGCATATAAGCCTAAATGCACAGAAGATTCTCTTAGCAAGTCTCTTCAAGAAATGTACAGTAACAGGACAGCCTCTCAGATCACTTTATATGCTTCTTAACAGATATTTTTCTACCCTTTAACTGTTTATGTTGAACTTTTGATCCATGCAATGATTCATGTCTAGAACTGTATTTACAAGAACACCCGTGAATAGCTTTACCTACTTCCCCAGGTAAGCTTTATCTACTTTGACAAATAGCCATGCATAATGTTTCTCCCCTCCCTCCCCCCCCCCCCAAAGACATGGAATATCCAAAAATTATTCACAGTCATAAGGTGCAAAGAGTAGGCAAACAAAAACTTTCCCTCCTCCCCCAAAATACAAGAACTTGAGGCCATCCAATGACAAACAAAAGGAAAGGCTATTTTACGTAGAGAGCAATTAAAATGTGGAATTTGCAGCAAGATGTAGTGATGGCCACAGGAATAAACAGCTTTAAAAGCGGATTAGATAAATTCATGGAGGATAAATCTGATCAGTGGCTACTAGCCGTGGAGACTGAGGGGAACCTCCACATTTAGAAGCACTTAAACCCTCGAATCCCAGAGGCAGGAGGCAGCATTAGGAGAAGGCTTCAGCCTCTCTGCTCTGTTGTCTGTCATCCAGAGGAATTGGCTGGCAAATGTGTGAGACAGGATGCTGGACCAGATGGACCACAGCAGGGCTCCTCTTTTGTTATCTGCTCCCTACTTTAGAAATAGTATTGTATAGGATCCCTATTTTTGTGATGTTTGGATGAACCAGGATTACAGTTCAGGGACAGCCTTTGCAAAGCGACAGAAAAAGAACCTTCCCTCGCCTTCCTCCTCTCCAATCACAAATATCTCCCTCAGATACCGTGTCATGGAATGGATCAGTTCATACTTATAGGCAAATTCATGGAGTTGTCTCTGAGGAAGGGTGCATGCACGTGAAAGCTCATCCCTTGAATGAAGCTGATTTTTCACCTTAAAAGTGCCACTGGATTTAAAATCTGTTCTACTACAGAGGTGAGCACAGGCGGAGAGTTCTGGAGATCAAATATTAGATCTTATTGGGCCTTGGGAACAGCTCTCCCGTACAAGGCCTGTGGAAATCTTATTGAGATTTCTTTAAGACCATCCCTTGTTTGGACTTAAAGGTGCCGCAGGACTCTAAATTTGTTCTGCTGCTTCGGACCCACATCGCTACCCACTTGAATCACACCTGTACCAGTTAGCAGACTGGCCTGCTAATCTACACCATGCTCTCGCAAACTAATATTTTAAGAGCAACACTAGTATGAACCGTTAAAAGGTGAACTAGGTTTCAAATTTAATTTATATTGTATGGAATTCTAAATATACTGTGACGCGCCCTGAGTCGCTCAAGACAGGGAAGGACAGAAAGAAATAAAAATAAACTCGAGAACTCACAGTGTGTCTGTTTAGAGGACAGCTTTGCACAAAACCAGGAACCCTTTGCTTATCTGGCTCCGCAGCAGGGCAGCTTGACAACTGGTACAACTAGGAGCCAATTTGGTGTCGTGGTTGAAAGTGGGGGGCTTCTAATCTGGAGAGCTGGATTTGGATCCCTACTCCTCCCCCCACATGAGGCCTGCTGAATGATCTTGGGTCAGTCCCGGTAGAGCTGTTCTCAGAGACCAGTTCCAACAGAGCTCTCTCAGCCTCACCTACCTCACAGGATGTCTGTTGTGGGGAGACGAAGGGTCAGAGACCATAGGCCGCTTTGAGACTCCCTCGGGTAGTGCAAAGTGGGGTATAAAAAACCAACTCTTCATCTTCATCATCCTGTGCTCTGGACTGATCCCCGCCCCTAAATGGGACAAGTGCGTATAAGAAGTGGCTACCTCAACAGCCCTGAGAAGGAACTCTGCATACACTCAGAGGCACTCCCATCCAATTATTATTACACCTGAAAAGGTCCTGGCTTGGCAGGTGAACTGAGACTGTGTCAAGAGGCAAGGCAGCAGGGACGGGGGGCAGCAGACGAGGGGGACACTCACCTTGCCACAGCCGGGTGGTCCCCAGAGAATGAGGGAGGGGATCTCGTGGGCTTCCAGCAGGGACCGCAGGAGGGTCTGTTCTCCCACCACCTGCTCCTGACCCACGTAGTCCCCCAGCGTGTCCGGCCGCAGCTTGTCCGCCAGGGGCTTCCCTTCCAACTTGGGCGCCAGACTCTCCCGGTTCACGTCGGGAGCCGAGGCATCCGGGGGGCCGGCGCCAGGTTCCCCCTCCTCTCCATCCTCCTCTCCCCCCTTGCCCCGCACTGCGGAGCACCTTCCCTTCTGGAAAAGGGCGAAGGGGGTCGGGGGGCTCTTGCCCGGCTCCTCTGCTCGGCGGCTGCCCTCCGGGGACTCGCAGAGGCGCATCTTCTTGCAGGGCTGCTGCCCCTGCAGACACCTGTCCAGGTGGGCGTTGATGCTGGCGGCGGGGAGCTCCCGGGAGCACACGGGGCAGCTCACCAGCAGGGGCGCCTCCTGCCCGCCGTCCGCCCCGTCCATGCTGATCGGCAGAGCGAGAAGCGCAGGCAGGGAGCGCGAGCAAAACCCGCGCGAGGCTACCTGGAGCGAGGCGCGCAAAGGGATTTGCCCGGGCAGGAAGCGCAGAGGAGGAAGGACCGCCTCGGCCCGGGGCGCCTGCGTCCTGCAGCCTGTTGGGAGTTGTAGTTCTTTGGGACGGGAGGGGGAGGGGGAGGGGCTCTGGGTGTTTTTTTTGGGGGGGGGGGACGGGAGAGTGGAATTAAGCGAGGCTGCAGCTGCAAGTCCCCTCGGGTCCCAGCCGCGCTGGCCTTTGAAAGAGGAGTGCGGGAATTCAGGATTCTGCACGATTTGTGAAAGAAACAGGGCTGTGGCTCGGGGTGCCAGCCTCCAGGGTGGCCCTGGGGATCCCCTGGAATTAGGGACCTCCTCCAGGGGACGGAGGCCAGTTCCCCTGGGGGACAGGGATGCTTCGAGGGTGGTTGTGTTGGTGGTTCTGCCGAGGAGGCAGGATCAAAGCGGGCGATGAAATTGACCAATGCACGGCTAGATCTCCACTGCAGGATCCGGTCAGTTCAAACTGAAACTGACCAATAGTGCGCATGGTGGGAAAATCCTATGTTTGCCACTGTATGTAAGTTGGGCTTGTTCCGGGTCTTCTCAGTTCAGTTTTGCCTCTTGTAACATGATGCTGAGATCACGATAAAGAGCTGACCGAAATCTCAGCGTCCCTCATTTCCTTCAAACCCACGGATTTAACCAGGGTGAGCTAGGGATGCCAGCCCCCAGGTGGGACTTGGGGATCCCCTGGAATTATAATTCATCCCCAGACTAAGATCTGTTCCTGTGAAGAAGCTGGCTGCTTTGGAGGGTCTTTCAGGAGTTCTGGGATGCTTGCTCTTTTCTACTGCAACAGAACAATGTTTGAGTCCGGAGACATCTTGAAGACCAACAAAGTTTAAGTCTCATGTAAACGTTACTGTGCTTATACCCAGAATTAAATTTGGTTGATCTTAAAGGTGCCACTGGACTAAAACCTTTGTTCTTTTGCTTCAGAGCAACACAACTACCCACCTGAATCTATTTTTATAGGAGATAATCAGTTTGTGTAGCTAAAGTCATAATCAGTTCCTGTCATAATCAGATATCACAATTTTTTTTTTTTACATTAGAAGTTCAGTTCCCATGCCAGGAACCCCAGTAGGCTGAATTTCTGACAGAGGAGGTGAATAAACTGGCTGTGCAGTATGCAAGTTACTCAGAAGAACCTGAATATGGTTCTATGAGATTCCTGCCCGGACGGTCCGGAGACCGGTACCAGTCCGTTGATCAGTCGGTACCGGGCCACAACTCCTCCTCGTCCTCCTCCCCAGCTGCTGCCTCGGGGGCTGCCCTGCCACCCTGCTGCCAGCTTACCTTTGGTACTCTCCGGCAGCCACCATGGCTGGGGCTCCCCCTCGGCATAGCAGAGCCCCCCAGTGGGTAGTGGGAAGTCAGGGGCGGCTGCGGGAAAGCAAGCAGAGCAGGGGCTCAGGCGTTGGCGGCGATGTCCCTTGGCAAAAGACTATCCCCCCCCGGCCTCAGTAAAATTGTCAAGCGTTTAGTTGTTTCCAGTGATAAAAAAGTTGGGGACCATTGCTTTATACTAGTAGTGAAGCCCATTTTTAAAATGGTGGCCCCCCAGCTCTCCTGATGACTAGGAGGCTGGCAAGAGTGGCACAGCGGATATGGAGAACACCCACTTGGCCTTCCACTTGTTCCCCTGTTAGCCAGGAGGGTGGCGAGAGCAGTGGGGCCAGCACAGATCACACCTGCTCAGCTTTCCCTGTTCTCCCCCAGCAGCAAGGAGGCTGGTGAGAGTGGGGTGTTGCAGGAGGGCCTTTCCTGGCCTCAGGTAGGAAAGCAAGACTACGCCAGGGCAGAGGGCACATGGACCTACAGTCCTGCAGCTTACCTCCTGCTGGTTCTTCATCCTCATGGAAAGTGCCAGGGGGAGGATGAGGGCAAGGAAGAGCCTCTGATTGGCCCTTTGTGGGGGAGAGCTCTCATCCTATTGGGTCCAATGATTGGGGGAATGCTCCCCCCGAGAGGGCCAGTTAGAAGCATACATCAAAAGGACCCAATGCTGTTTATGTAACATGGTATTAATTGTTCTTTGTTTTGTTATATTTTGATTTTGTCAGGTATTTTATACATTATAACCATAATACATTGTGCGTGTGTGTGTGTGTGTGTGCCCCCTTCCATCTATTGTTTTTCTGAGGGCTAAAGTCACATTCATACCAGTGTTTTCTGTTTGTTTCCTTTTGTTGCAGACAACAGAAAGTCGAAATCAGGCCTCATTCCTATTCATTGTTCTATGGAGCCAAGATGGAGAAGTGTCAAGACGGCAATGTGATGGGCTGTGCTACAAAGTTCTATAACATCAACCGCCTGGAAGAAATTAGTACACGGTACTATAATAGCAGACAGGACAGAATGGCCTTCTTCCATGGCTTGGAAACAGTGAAAAGTCACACTGAGGATGAAGAGGTATGAGTTACGAGCTGGCTATGCTAACTGTTGTGTTCCTTTTTGAGGCTGTCTTCGTATCACCTGCTTGTTTTCCAAGGAGTTCTTCCTAGACCGTTGACTTGGTGTGATGTTGTAGAATGTTCACCAACAGCCTGGCCGCTTAAGAAGATGAAAGGTTCCAAAACATGATACTACTGATCTAAAAGTGGCCATTCTCCCTCTTTTTAAAACAACTTCAGAGTGCAGTGTGAAATTGCAAGGTTAATATTGTTTTTCCCTCAGACCATAACAAGGATTTGGTTTCCCACTCACTATAAGGGACAGTATATTGGCATATTCCACCTTTACAGATGTTGATTGATTCAACTCTGCCATTATACTTTTCTAAGTGGATCTTATCATGTTTCATCTTGCACTTCCCTAGATGGAACCTGTTTTTATGTTAATCCTACTGCACCCATCTGTCCACAGTTGGGAGTGGTCATCTGAGTGCAGTGATTACTCTTTTGATGTATATCTCTTTAAACTGGCCTTTCCTTGTCACATCTCTGACCTCAAGGGCTGCTAGATCCGGATTGGAGAATACCTGGAGATGTGGGGGGTGGAGCCTGGGGAGGGCGGGGCTTGGGGAAGGACTTCAGTGGGGAATAATGCCACAGAGTCCACTTTCCAAAGCAGACATGTTCTCCAGATGAATTGACCTCTGTCACCTGGAGATCAGACATAATCCCCAGTGATCTCCAGCTACCCCCTGGAGGTTGGGAACTTTACCCCTCACATTTGTCTGTCTACAGTTTTCAGTGTAAATGGATCTGCCAGACAGATAAACATATTAACTCTGACTCATGGAAGGTTAAACTGGAATCAGTGTGGCCTTTAGGGTGCCACTGGAACTTTGTTTTCACTGCTGAAGCAGAGTTCACGCTACTAGATCTCTGTTGATGGACTGTTATTACGGATTTATTATCTGGTTAGCATCCTGGGGTAATTTATAGCTCCCCATAATGTTGCTGCTGCCAGTGGCAGCCCAGATGCTGAGGCTCTATTGTAAGAATGTTAAAATATTTTAGTATCTTGGCGAGAACGAGAGGCTTAAGCCTCAGAATGCTTAATTTTGAAAAGGATCACGTCGAAAATGCTTAATTTTGAAAAGGATCACGTAGAAAATGCTTAATTTTGAAAAGGATCACGCAGAAGAGCGTTGGGGTTCTTGTTTGCTTATGTCTGTGCCAACCCGTTTCTGCTTAAGAATTTTAGGCTGACGATTAATATGGAACGTGTAATACGGAACACAGAATTGGCATCTAAAGGCTTTCTTTTTTATTATATAGAGCGCCCTGAGCTGGTCTCAGAAGGGCGGTCTAGAAATCTAATAAATAATAATAACTGGAACACACAGAAACGATGAAATAGAACGCATGGGATTGATGGGTTTGGCTTAAGTGGAGGCATAAGTGTAGAACCTAAATTGGTTTTACAAGAAGGGCGCTCTGAGAGGGTGGCTGAAGGTAGGCAGGGGTCTCACCTGCAGCCTATAAAGTGTACTATCATCAACAAGTGCTGTTGCAATATCTAGGGTAATTTGTATTGGAATCGTTATGATATTCTGGTGGGTTGACAGAGAGTACAACTCTGCAGAGTTACAGGGAACTCCATTCTAGAGAGAGAGAGAGAGAGAGTTCAAATCTAATCTAATTTCGACAGATGGAGATGCAGGAAGCCATGTCCTTCTCTCATGATGCATCGTCCCCAGAAGAATGGAGAACAGGCACAGCATGGAGAGAAGGGGTCAGAAGTGGAAGGAAGGCTATTTCCCTGTGAATACCAATCCAAGGGATAACCACAGAGCAGAGACTCAAAGGATATTCTCTGTGTGAGCCTATCTATCTCAGCTCTTATAGTCCCCCTCTGAAATCCAAAGCTAAGAGACAGCATAAAGTCCTTCACTCCCAACACTCTTTCCATAATACTTCTTCATTAAGGTTTACAACTGGAGCCACTACTTTACAGCATCAAGTTTACTAGAGCAGGGGTAGTCAACCTGTGGTCCTCCAGATGTCCATGGACTACAATTCTCATGAGCTCCTGCCAGCATTTGCTGACAGGGGCTCATGGGAAATGTAGTCCATGAACATCTGGAGGACCACAGGTTGACTACCCCTGCACTAGAGGATATATGCTTGGGAGAGGGAACAGCGGGCTGGAGAAGACAGTGAGGTGGCAATGGAGTGGAAGGTGGTTCAAAGCATGGGGTTAATCACGACAGAAAGGACCAAAGTGAGAATAGGGCAAGTGAAGACAGAAGCCAGGGCTCTCCTCAACGTAAGATGCAATTCAGAAGATGAGACAAGAGCTTGGTTGCCAACTCTGGGTTGGGAAATTCCTGGAGATTTGAGGAGCAGAGAGTTTTGGGAGGGGGGGATATCAGCAAGGTTATAATGCCATGGTCTACTCTTCAAAGTTTTCATTTTCTCCAGGAGAACTGACCTCTGTCAGTTCTGGGAGATCACCAAGTTCCACCTGCAGGCTGACAGCCCTACATTGGTATATCATAACGTTTTTTGTACCAAGTTAGCCGTACGATTACAGTCACTTTAGACCAGCAGGACTACTGGCTTGAGAGCCAGTGTGGTGTAGTGTTAAAGAGCGTCGGACTCTAATCTGGAGAACTGGGTTGGATTCCCCACTCCTCCTCCACATGCTGGGTGACCTTGGGCCAATCACAGTTCTCTCAGCCCCACCTACCTCACTGGGTGTCTGTTGTGAGGAGAGGAAGGGAAGGTGATTGTAAGCTGCTTTGGAACTCCTTCCTGTAGATAAAGCAGGGTACAACAAAATCCAGTTCTTCTTTTGTTTGACTGGCTTATACGTAAAGATCTTAAATTAGGAATGGAATCCTACCAAGTTCAGAGTTACAAACTGTAAAGTATCCCTTTCCCTTCCCCAAATATCCCACTTCTCTGCCCCTTCTGTTCCTCCCTTCTGATCACCGCTTAGGTGCTATAATAATGCCTTCCTTGTGTTTGTAGGGTAAAGTTCCCATTCATTTTGGCCCTTATCAGTATAATAGAAACGCAGTAGAGTGGGTGAACAGATATCTGCTCTTGCTGCTAAACTGGCTGCAGGAAAGTTGCACAATCTGGCAGGGTTATTCTGGAGACATTGCTGCATGTGTACCTTTTACATTTTGGGCAAAAGAATGTTTGAAAGCAGATCTAGTTCAGCTGTCAAGAACAGCTGTAAGATTTCAGTGACATCTAGGTGGCGCTGCCCACTGCGTCAGAATCTTTGAACGCAAGGATTTGTTGTAGAAAGTGGGGAACAAATTACACCTAAAACGCCACTACACTATTAAAGTCAGCTACGGAGGGAAAGCGGGCAGTGAATTTCACGTTAAGTTAGTTCATGCCATTAAAATGTACATGGCAATAAAAAGTATCCAAATTGGACTTATATAGAGTCGTCTCTCTTCAGTTTCAGTAATTCTAGTATTCTTATTTCACACAAGTCCCGACGTGTTTCGCCTACAGCTTTTTCAAGGGATGTTTTTTATATTCAAGGACCAACTTCAACTTATTACAAAATGCCACAAGCTACGTTTAGCTATTGTACGACCTTATACTCTGTCAAGAGATTTCTTAATTATTAAAATGTACATGGCTTACTTACGGCTAGTGCCAAGAGTGGCGGTCTAAAAATCAGATAAATAAATGAATGAATAAACAAATAAATAAATGCCGATACTTCAAATGATTGCCAACTTTTAAATAATCATGTATAGATCCTTTTCTTCTCTATGCAGCACCGAGTTCCTAACATATGGTTATTTTTTGAAAAGTATGAGGAGTTTCAGCAGAGATTACATAAAAAGAAGCAATAGAATCATTTGAATACTCAGAGTATTCATCAGCCTACAAAATGGCATTGCTTTTCAAATATTGCCACCCTGTTACTGCTATTGAGGTTGCTGTGTATAACGTGGACTGTGGGCATGTCTTAGATATTGCCAATGACATCCTGAATTTTTAAGATGTACTTTATTCAACTTCTTTATGTATATGCATAGCAGTACTCTGTATTCATAGCATACTGGATTCCCATTAGACAAGTCTCCCATTTGTTCTGCCTAGAGCTAAACGATACACTCCTTACAGAGATACCAAATAAGGCATTCATTAGAAGTTCCCACAGTTTCTTTCTTTCTTTCTTTCTTTCTTTCTTTCTTTCTTTCTTTCTTTCTTTCTTTCTTTCTTTCTTTCTTTCTTTCTTTCTCTCTCTCTCTCTCTCTCTCTCTCTCTCTCTCTCTCTCTCTCTCTCTCTCTCTTTCCTGCCACTCTCAAACGGCTCGTGGTGGGTCACAATAACATAATAAAATCCCCAATAAAACCCGTCATTAAAACCCAATATAACTCAATAATAACCCAACAGTGGTGATAAAAACCTCTTTCTCCACCCTCATCCCAGCCCCAAGATATTAATGTTCCGGACATATAGGGATGGACCAGAAGTTAAAGATCAGCCTGTGGGGGAGGGGGTCTCAAGATCTTCCTGGCCCTGGCCTAAACCGAAGACCTGGTGGAAGAGCTCTGTTTTACAGGCCCTGTGGAACTGCAAAAGCTCCATCAGGGCCTGCAGCTCTCCCAGGAGCTCATTCCACCAGATTGGGGCCAGGACCGAAAAGGCCCTAGCCCTGGTCGAGGCCAGGTGCACTTCACTTGGGCCAGGGATCTCCAACAAATCTGCAACACCATGCAGGGGGCATAAGGATGCAAGCAGTCTCTCAGGTATGTGGGAACCAGGCTGCATATAGCCTTAAAGGTTAATACCAAAACCTTGAATCTGGTCCGGACTGCAACTGGTAACCTGTGTAGCTGCCTCAGCCCCGGTTGGATATGGGTCCTCCAAGATGTATCTGCAAGGACTCTAGCTGCTGCATTTTGCACCAGCTGCAGTCTCCAGGTCAGGGACAAGGGTAGGTTCGCATAGAGTAAGTTACAGAAGTCCAGTCTAGAGGTGACCGTTGCATGGATCACTGTGGCTAGGCAGTCCTGCAGCAGGTAGAGTCCTAGCAGCCAAGCTTGGTGGAGATGGAAAAGCGCCATGCAGGGTGCTCCAGTTCCCTGGGCCTCCAGCAATAATGAGATGCCCAAGGTCATGTCCAGATTCCTGGCCAAGGATGAAAAGTTAAGCTACACCCCGGCCATGGTGGGTGGGTGCATTTCCTGTCCTGCCGCCCCTTTACCCATCCACAGGACCTCCAGCTTAGAGGGGTTGAGTTCCAAAGGGCTCTGTTCTAACCATCCAGCTACACTGGGGGAGCGGTGTCTAGCTGTTCATCCATGAGGAGATAGAGCTGGGTGTAGGAGGAGATAGAGTTGCAAGAGGCGATAGAGCTGCATATTTTTAAAATAATCTTTATAAATGGGATGATGCTACCTATTCAGTAAGAATCATTTGGATTTAGAGGATTCAGTGTTGGTAAAACAGTGTCAAGTACCATCAGGTTGCTTCTAACTTATGACAACTCTATGAATTAATGATTTCCAAAACGTTCTTTCATTAACAGCCTTGCTCAGGTCTTGCAAACTGATGGTCGTGGCTTCTTTGATTGAGTCAGTCCATCTCTGTCCCTTTAATGTATTTGATGCAGTATATTACTGCTTATGAAAGATCCTGCTTGTTCAAGGGTAACCTTGTGCAAGGGGGGGCTAGTGAGGGGAGAATGGGAGAAAATGGGATTTTCCTATCCTCATGAGTCCATATGGGACCCCATAAGCAGGTTATAAAAACAGAGTAACGTATTTTACAAAAGATACCTCATAAATACACTTATTTTACCTATTTTTCATACAAAACTGAAAATGTATGTTATTTCATGCATTGAGAGCCAACTTGCTATAGTCTGTAAGAGCACTGGAGAATCAGGTTTGATTCCTCACTCCTCCACCTGCAGCCAGCTTGGTGACCTTGGACCAGTCCCAGTTTTCTCATAATTTTCTACCTCACAGGGTGTCTGTTTGGGGGAGAGGAAGGGTAGGCTGCCTCCTCTTTTACCAGCAAACTTCTGAAACCAACAGGAAGTTGGAGAAAGAGACTTGAGGCACAGAAAAAATCTCTTCTTCTCTTCATCAGGCCTCCTATCGATTTCCTGAGTTCTTCCCTTTTGTTCTCCCTATTTTTCCTTGCCCTAGCTTCACTCTTGACAGAAAATCCCGTTCAGCAGCACTAATGTTTTAGTCGCAACGGTATTCAGCAGACTTCAACGCTTAAACCTAATACTTGTCCCAGTCCATTTGTTCCAGTCTGAAACTTAAGGTCTGAAAATGTAACCTTCTTTCTTTGCATAACAGCCCCCTCCCTCCCTTATTCCTTTCACCTCTAGCTCTTTGTGACAATTAAAAGGAGCAAGTAGATGAGTTGGCGCAGGAGCTGTTAACGCCCTTAGCTCTGGCCCATTTGAGAAGTGCTAGAGTGTCAAGAGGAATTATCTGCCCGGCAGTGCTCTGCACATCATATCAGGAGTCCACAGCACCTGTTTTGGACTTGTCACTGGCCCATCACATCGCTTCCCTTATAGGTACAAGGGAGAGTGTTGATTGCTGTGACGGGGTCCCTTCAGCCGGCTGCATATCCATGTCTTCTGCAGTTAGGTAGTGCTGGCTGGCCCAGGGGAAAGGCCCAGCAAGGGATTTCTAGTAATGCCAAGATTCCAAAGCTAAAATATCCAAAAATGGATTTCCTTTGGAGTGGAAAAGCTGTCCGGATTGCTGATAGCTTCTGCTTCCTAGCTTTGTTCCTTTGGTACCTGCTGTGGACTGTACTGATACCTGGGAGAAGGAGAAAGCCTGGCTCATCGGAGGATCCCCAGGTAGTAGATATACTATTAAAGCTGCAGGATTCCTTTCCCAAAGTAAGATGGATACAGATCCAAATGTTGATTATGGGGTTAAGACAACATTGTCTTTTTGTATCCTATAGCTTTTCTTACATACTTTCTTTGAATCTAGTGCTAATTTGTTTAAAGTTTTTAAAAAGACAGAGAAAAGGATAAAGGTCAACATGCAACAAGATGTCATTAATGTGTTTGAATAGCCTTTGTACCATTCTAGCCCGACCAGCATCATGTTACTTCACTTTTTTTGATGGTTGCATCCTTTCATTGGTCTGTCCTATAGCCCTGGGGACAATTACTTTTAAACTTAAATTCTATTTGTTTAAATTTTATATACAACTTTGTATGCCACCCTGAGCCGGCTCACCAGGAGAGCGGTCTAAAAATCTAATAAATAAATGAGAAATAAATAAATTCGTATATTCATTTTTTTCTTATAGTGTAGAATTGAAGGTATTCTGGGGATGCAAATATCAGACTGAGATGTATTCATTAAGAATTGTAAGAATTTTTTTTCCTTCTGAGAAATCAAAGTCAGGAAATGGTATGCTGAATAACTGATTTTCCGTAGTGATCCACCACCAGATCAATACTGTTGCAGAAGGTTCGGAAACGAAAGCTAATATTTCAGCACTTACAAGCGGGACCTGAGCATCCTTTGAAACACCACTAACCCTCCCTGTCAAGAAGATGCTTAATGCCAGTAGGATTTCTTAAGGCAAGGGTAGTCAACCTGTAGTCCTCCAGATATCCATGGACTACAATTCCCATGAGCTCCTGCCAGCAAATGCTGAAATCCCTGAACAAGCTGGCTATCCCACAAGAAAGATTTGAGTTCTGCTATGAGCACACGTAGAACATGCTACAGGCCCCACGGTTCCAGAGGTCCCACAATGCTGTATAGTTAGGCAGCCTTCACCCTGTGATTGTTAAGAGGGTTTTCATACTTTTGTGACTTGGGAACTGCAAGAACTAAAAAAGGGCGATGCACACGCTCTGTTAGTAAGTGAGCATGCGCATAGCTCATTGAGCATACATGCGGAGCACAAGCCGCAGAAACATGAAGGTCTCCTTAGCTATTGGGGCATTGCGCCTGCGCATTCTTCCAAGGTTCAAGAAATGTTTTCAGCAAAGTGAAGAAGCTGTCAGTTGCTTCCCAAGTTTCACCCATCCTGGGAGGAGGTCCCTGCAGTGACTTGTGCAGCACAAGGAACAGCACCAGTTGTGCTCTGATAAGGCCCCAAGGCAGGGGTAGTCAAACTGCGGTTCTCCAGATGTCCATGGACTACAATTCCCATGAGCCCCTGCCAGCAAATGCTGGCAGGGGCTCATGGGATTTGTAGTCCATGGACATCTGGAGGACCGCAATTTGACTACCCCTGCGCCACGGATTCTTTAACTAGCTCTGGTGGTACAGGCCCCGCAAATCCTTAAAACAGGCCTGGCTATGAGAACAGTGTTTTCATGTATGCACAGACCTACAATGCTGCCCACAACATATCTTTGACCGATTATGCACTGGAGGTTTCATGCTGGGCTGCAGGCTGGAGTTTTAGTTGTGGCAGGTTGCCCCACCTCTTCCTCCACCCACATGGGGGAGCATTTGGCCTGGTGCACCTCATCCGCCCCCGATTTGGCCTCCTGTGCAAGAGCTGGGGCAGTGAAGTTCCCAGTGCATAAACGGTCTTTGTGAAGAAAGCTAGCAATTTGCAGATCCCTCAAATTATGGTTCTCATATCTGCTTCCTTGCCTCCTAGGCCACATCCCTAATGCCTTCCAAACGCACACGTACAAACACATACCTCTTTCCTGGTGTTAGTTCCACTGCAAATTCAAAACACTACATTGCCTACAGTTTTAAGGAGTTTTATACAGTGGCCATAGAATCATAGAGTTGGAACATACCTCCTGGGTCATCTAGTCCACTCCCTGCACTACACAGGACATTCACAACCCCATATTTTAGTCTGGAAAAAATATATATAAGTTCTTTGCAAAAGTCCTTTGTAAAAGCCACTTTGGATCCTCATTGGGGATACAGAGAGACAGCCAGACAGATGGGGGGGGGGGAGAGAAGAAAGTAATGCAAAATCCCATGGCCAGGAGCAAGTAGAAGGAGGCTTTCCCAGCCTCACAAAGATGAAGACTTTTGGGGAAGGGTTTCTGAGATCTGAGATGGAGATCTGAGATGGAGCCTGGCAAGGGGAAGGAGCTCAGCAGGAATATGATCCCATCCAGCTCACCTTCTGAAGCTGTTGTTTTCTTCAGGAAGCTAAGCAGGGTTGGTCCTGGTCAACACCAGGATGGGAGACCACTAAGGAAGTCCAGAGGCAGGCAATGGCAAGCCACCTGGAAATGTCTCTTGCTAGGAAAAGACAGCTGTATTAGGAAGAGTCAGACTGCTGCCCCTCTACTGCCCTAAAATTCCTCGTCAGCGCCCTACTGCCCCCAGATTTCTCACTACCCCCTGGATCCTTCCAATGCCCCTGGGGGGGGGGAGGTAAGCTGCCCTAGTCTAAAACTTCATCTCTCATCACCTCAATTTGACTCAGTTCCTCAGACTCCCCTCCTGAAAATAATGACTGTGTACATGCTCCACATTTTACATGCCTAACTATTGACTTACATTTCTATTGGCCAGCACCTGTAGTCCTTTCGGGCATAATCTTCTATTTTAAAAACAAGTTTATTTACTTTCTATAACTTCCTTGGCTTGTATCGCTAACCACACGGGTATTCTTTTAGACTTGGCAGTCCCTTTTCCAACCTGTGACATATGGTCTATCTGGACTTCAATTAATGAGGTTTTAAATAGCTTCCAGGCATCCTCTAGGGTAGGACTGGTCAAACTACAATGAGCTGGCAGGGGTTCTTGGGAATTGTAGTCCACAGACATCTGGAGAGCCACAGTTTGACCACCCTACGGATTTGAGTCTTTTGGGTTTCCCTTTCAGTTTCTTCTTCATTCCTCCCATTTTTGTAAAGTTGCCTCTTTTGAAATCCTGTAACAGTCTTGGACTTTTATGGGTAACTTTCCATAGACATGAATACCGAACTTAATAGCATTGTGGTCACAATTGGCTCAATAATCTCTACATCTCTCATCAGGTCTCTCACCAGCCCCACTCAGAACCAAGTCCCTCCTCTTTGCTCTATGACCAGTTGTTCCTGTTCACAATCATTTATGAAGTCTAGGAATCTTATTTCTACAGCATGACTCAAGTGCATCTTGGCATATAGGCATTGCAATGTGTTTCCCTATCCAGCAACCCTCACCTACCATGGCCCTTAGTTGCCATATATGACCCTCTTTTGCCATTGTACCCTCATTCACAAGTCCTATTATGCTCCTGTCAATGTTTCTTTGTGTGTTTCCACAACTGTCCCTTTAGTCTGCCTTGTTCTGAACTGGAGGCTCCTTAGCTGCTGTTGGCTTTTCCCTGGGATCAGGTTAAAACAGCATTTTCCAACTTTTTGACCCTTCAGAGAATTTGGCATGGAGGTAAGATGGAGGAGCCAGCCAGCCAATCAATCAATCAATCAATCAATCAATCAATCAATCAATCAATCAATCAATCAATCAATCAATCATTTACCATTTCCACTGTGGAGAAAGACTAAATCTGTACCGCAACAGGGAAAGTGGGCTCCAGTGATGTCTAGTGATGTCAGGGGCCATCCAAACTTCTGGGAAAGACCATGTAACCTCTGGGGAGCTCTTGAATGACCCCGGGGCTCACTGGAACCCTAGTTTAAAAGCTTGATTCATAGACCTGACTAATATTGAATTCCTAAAGAGCAGCTTTTCCCAACTTTTTTTTACCATTGAGAGATCCCTGAAACATTCTTCAGGCTTTGAGAAACCCCAGAAGTGGTGCGATCATGCAGAATATGGCTGGGAAGCATTGCTGTGTACATGCCCACTCAGGGCCCCTCCCCTTCCCACCCCCTCTATCATTGGCCATTTTAAGAGTTGTGGGCTGACAGAACTATATACAGTGAATATCACCCAATAGAATACATTAAAGATTAATTCCCACCCAATCGGGAAACCCAGGAACATCAAAGAACCTCAGGGTTCCACAAAACCCTGGTTGAGAAATCCTGCTAATGAGGAACCCATTCCTCTTTTGGCAGTCTTGAGGAGAAGAAAATGGGCATGCTTCTCCTTACTCTTCTCAACTGCAGGCAACAGCAGCTGATGTCAGAGAGAACGGGGAAGGAACAGTCGGCAAGAAGAAATGAGGATGACAGCTGTTCAGCAGCTGTACTCCCTTTTCATTCATTCATTCATTCATTCATTCATTCATTCATTCTCATCAAAAATAATTTATTGTCCCTTAGTTCAAGTCGTCCCTGTGAAATGGTCTACAAAATAAAAGGTCACAGTTGGGCCCGAAACGGGGTGCCCAGTCACAGCTACGAATGGTGCGTGATGCTAGTGCTGGGGTCAGTGGAATGTTCGGAGTGGGAGGAAGGGGGTCAGGTGGGATGAGGGATTATTGCTAATGCAAGAGGCTGGTTATTGCTCGGTGCAGGAGGTGGGGAACCACCGGCTGACTCTCCCGCTGCACGTCTGCCGAACCGACTGGTTCGAGAGGTCACTCCTAACCGGCGCTGTCTCGTCCACTTCCTGACTCCCTTGCGGTAGACACAGGAGTACAGACTGTTTCCCAGATCGAAGTGAGAAGGCAGCTGTGGTGCAGTCCGGAGAATTCATAAGTCGCCTCCTGGTGGGTGACGAGGCTGCTCTGGCTTCTCTGGTCTGTGAGGTTTCCCCTGCCTGTTGGACTCAAGAAGGACAGCAGGGGGAGGAGAGAGGGACACAGGAGGTGAAAAGATAAGATATTTATTTATTTAATTTATATACCGCCCTCCCCGGGGGCTCAGGGTGGTTTACATGGAACATATGAACAATACATAAAACAATGTATAAAATATGAATAACCATACAATAATATCAATAACTTAATAATAATAATTTATTAATTATTAATAATTTATTAATAATTAGTAACAATAAAACAGTGTAAACAGTGCTGCAGTGCAACAGTGCAAACAGGTCCATAGCACTCTGGTGGAGTTCTGAGAGGGAGGGGAGCAGGGGCCCTTCATTCGCTGTTGGTTATGCCTGGTCTCAACCAAATGCCTGGCGGAAGAGCTCCCTTTTGCAGACCTTGCGGAACTGTTTAAGCTCCATCAGGGCCCTGATCTCCTCCGGGAGCTCATTCCACCAGGTGAGGGCCAGGACAGAGAATGTTCTGGCCCTGGTCGAGGCCAGGTGGACTTCTTTTGGGCCAGGAACCATTAGCTGGTTGGTGGCGGTGGAACATATGGCTCTTTGGGGGGGGGCATAGGCAGAGAGGCGGTCCCTCAGGTACACTTGGCCCTGATCCCGTATGGCCTTGAAGGTAATTACCAGCATGCAAAGTGAGGACGAGATGGAGCTTCTTCAGCTATGAGTGCCTGTCATGGCTTTCACATTCTGCAAAGGTTCTATATGCTCAAGGCATCATTAAAGCCTTATGCAGAAGAGTGCTAAAGGAGGTGCCTTTCCAATACTACTGGTTATAGACGTCAAAATTTGTTCAGCGGCTGTTGTTGCAAATCAAATTCTTGCCCACTTTGGTCTTTATTGCATTTTTGCATTCCTGTCCCAAATTCCTAGGAAAGGATCTCCTCCATCAACGACTGGTATGGCTTCTATGCTATACAGAAGGACAGGGCAGCATAAAAAACGTTTGCGTTGACCCAACTGAATGTAATTGTGTTTTTAAAAAAATCTCTATACCATAATGAAAAATAGAATAATAGAATATTGGTGCCAATGATACTTTAAAAGGAATGGAACTTGCAGAGAAGAAGGGTAAGAATTTTGTATTAGACACTGTTTTCTCAATAGAGGATTATTAGAGGAGATTCTCCATATGTGCTTGTCAATCAGAAGGAAGGTATATTCCTTGCATTGCTCAGAACGTGGCACCGGTTTCCTGTTACATATCATGCTTGCTGTGAGTTAGGCACTTGTCTGCTGAATAAAAATGAGATGTAAGAATTTGTTAATTAGTCCCACCAGATGTGGGTGTTGGCGTACGGTTGCTTGATCACTTCATTACTTTTCATTCTCTTCTCACACCAAAACATTGGCTACTCTTGAATTACAGACCGTGACCCTGAAGCAGACTTGGCTCCATACAGACGGCAGCAACAAATGTACGTCATTCTGATGTATAGAGAGCAGGCTGTTAAGTCTGTGGGTTTGGGAGAGACAGATTCAGTAGTTCTTCGAAAACAGCTCTCTTTATTAGATGTAATAATCACTCTCAACTCCAACAATACTGAATGAAAAACAAGGGAATGCATCCCAATGTATATGTTTTTAGACAGCTCGCCAAGATCCCCACTGAGGGGTTCATATGTTCTCAGGAATTCCTTTTGTCCATTGGGTGGTTTCTCAAGCCCTGTTTTACATATTTTATTTATTTATTTATTTATTTATTTATTTATTTATTTATTTATTTATTTATTTATTTATTTATTTATTTATTTCCCGCCACTCCCCGAAGGCTCGTGGCGGGTTACAAGTGTGAGATAAAAACCCAAAAGATCCCCATTGAAACCCCTGACATAAAACCGGACAATACACAATATCAGCTATGCAATAAAAACATCTTTCCCATTCCTAACAATCCTCAGAAATACCTCTAAGGGGGCCAGGAGGGTGAGGAGGGCGCAGATGGAACTTGCAAGCCACCACTCCTATGGGGGGCCATGATCTTCCTTGCGTGCCCAACCTCAACCATAGACCTGGCGGAAGAGCTCCATTTTGCAGGCCCTGTAGAACGCTGAAAACAATAAGTATTGCAATAAATATACTACAGCAGTGGTCCCCAGCCTTTTTCAGGCCGGGGACTGGGTGGGGGATATGGAGGCCCAGGGACCAGGGGGGGGGGAGGGAGGTGCAGGCTCCAGCGCACTGGCAGGTGCAAATGCAAACGGGGGAGGTACAGACGCAAACGTGCAGGTGCGGAGCTGCTGCGCCTGCACATTTGTGCCTGTGCTTCCCCACTGCAGTGCGGGCCACACCATGGAGGGGAGGGAGGCCATGCCTCCCTCCCCCCCACTACGGCCTGGTATCGGGCCTTGGACCGGGCCTGGTATCGGGCCTTGGACCGGGCGTTGGAGAACACAGGACTACAGTGTCTACATACATTACACAAACCATTTGTAACTATTATTCACATAGTAAGGAGAGTTATAATTATCATACAGATATGAAAATAAATTGCCTTCACATAAGAATGTCAAATACCACATTGAAAACGTTTCACAGCCAATCGGATCAGTGCATTGACGAGAAACAGTTTAATGAATTTGTAGATTTAGTTCTAAAGTGCATACATTACAATAGAAGAAGAAATGGTTTTATGCTCCATTTTTCACTACCCGAAGGAGTCTCAAAGGAGCTTACAATCGCCTTCCCTTCCTCTCCCCAGTCTCCTGTGAGGTAGGCGGGGCTGAGAGAGGCCTGTCAGGGGCTGAGAGAGGCCTGCTCTGTGAGAGTAGCACTATCTGGATTGTGAGGAGCCCAAGGTCACCCAGCTGACTGCATCAGGAGGAGCAGGGAATCAAACCTGGCTCCCCAGATTAAAAGCCACAACTCTTCACCACCACACCATGCTGGCTCTTGTAAATTTGCTTTTAAAATAGTTTCCATAAAATGCACCATATTAAAGCCGCATTTTGTGTTGCTTGGAGATTCATGGTCTCCAGAACATTTTGGGCCTGAAAAAGGAGCTACGTTGCTGTAACCCAATAAAGCAAATATGGGGTTCCTCCAACACTCAGCAGGGGAGGGTTAACAATTTTTTTCTCCAGTTGGGTAGCTGTTCTGTAGTAGAAGAGCAATAGGCATGTCCAGCAAAGACCATCAGTATTTCTAGAGAGGTTGAAGCATTGAACCACACATTTTTCTGCATAGACAACAGGGAAATTTTAAAATAATGAAGCCACTTTATCACTGAGTGTATAAGCCTTAAATACAATTCTGCAAGAAAGCAGAGACTTTGGGCTTATTGTTATGGAGAAATCAGGTATAAATACCTTAAATGAATGTTTAAAAACTCTGTGGGAGACAGAAATCAGCTTGAGGAGGGAAACGCAAGTTTAAAAGTCTTTCATGTGACCCACTGCTAAGGCAGAGGAATGTTTGTCTGTTTCTGAACATTTTAAATGTAGTAAATCTATACAGGGATAAGGCAATATAGAACACTCATTGTTAAGTTTCCCATCTTGGCAAAGGCTACAAGACAAAGGATTTATGGGCTGCCTGAATCCAAGCAGCCGCAAACACAGCCAGGAACCTGGGAAGGAAAACAGTAAATTTAGATTACAGTGTCCTCTAGTGGTGGAAGAAAATGCAAAGAAAAATTCAGAGGGTAGCTATATTATGCAGTACATTTGATTAATGAAGTGGATTCTAATCTGTGGAAGCTTTTCACCTGCCACAAGGCAAAGTAAAATACAGGAAACCATGTTATTTACCCAGGGAATTAGCACAGAGGGGGGAAAAAGCAAAGGAGTCAGTACCTTCTCTGTACATTTTTCTCAGGTATTCTCAAAATAAAGTAAATGTTAGAAGATGAAGAGTTGGGTTTTATACCCTGATTTTGCTACCCATGGTAGTCTCAAAGCAGCTTACAATCACCTTCCCTTCCTCTCCCTATAACAGACCCCCTGTAAGGTAGGTGGGGCTGAGAGAGTTCTGACAGAGCTGTTCTTACTTACAGGACTGTGACTAGCCCAAGGTCACCCAGCTGGTTGCAAGTGGAGGAGCAGGGAATCAAACCTGGTTCTCCAGATTACAGCCGCCTTTTTTAACCACCACACCAAGCTGGCTCCCTTCATACTTTCTGATGATTCAGCCTATTTTTACAGTTTCTGAAGTGCAAAGTTTTATTATCATCGGTCTTTCTGAAGGGTTAAATATGGGACAGTGAATACTTGTTTAAGTGATTGCTGTTTCTGAACAAGAAAAGATCTCCATCGGAGAGGCTAGAAAGCCCAGTTTCTCTCCCATTCCGTCACTGGGGCCTTCCCACCTTATCTTGGCAAGTCAGGCTGTGAGTGAGAGTCAACATAGCCCCTTCCTTTTCCTGTCTCCTTCCTTTTCTCATATTGTGATGACGCAGTCTCTGAGATTGTGGGACTGCCCACCCAGAAATCAAAGCACGGACAGGCCCTTGAGGTGGACTCTGAGGGCATCCCTCTCTGAGGTCTGGTTTTCAGCCTCCATAGCCTTAAATGGGCAGCTCAGGCCTTTCCCAGATTTGCTGAGCAGGACTCCAACAGACCTGTTATTGGCATTGGTATTGTTATTAACCACTGCCATCACTTCTACGACGTTATTTGTATAGCCTGCTCTTCCCAGCTGCCTCAGGGTCGGTAACAACAAGGCTCAAATGCTCTAAAAACTGCTACCGCTGTTGCTGTATTCTGGAGGCGACCGTCACATGGATCACCGCGGCCAGGTGTTTGGAGGACAGGTAGGGTGCTAGTAGCCATGCCTGGTGAAGGTGGCTAGCTACCCTCTTGACCTGTGCCTCCAAAGTTAGAGAGGCATCAGCGGTCACCCCCAAGTTTCTGGCCTAGGATGCAGTCATAAGTTGCATCCCTACCACGGTGGGTAAGCTCGCTTCTTGGTTCACAAAGTGATTTCATGACGCTTGTGGCCAATTGCACACAGGGTTGCCAAACTGCAGTTGGTAGCTGGAGATGTCCTGGAATGACAACTGACTTCCAAGAGACAGGGATCGGTTCCCTTGGAGAAAATAGCTGATTGGAAGGTGGTCTCTATGGCCCCATTGAAGTCCCTCCCCTTCCCAAACCCAACCTTCTTCAGGCTCCACCCTGCAAATCTCTAGGTGTTTCCCAGCCCGCAGTTAGCAATATGAATTGTACACCGTGTGAACATTGCATGAGTAATACCTAATGGAAATTACAAGGCATTTGAGATGATACTGTTGTGTGTTATTAATGCTATGCATCCAGATTAGAAAACAACCAGAAGAAGTTCTGTGTGGAACCACTGGAATGACTATCTCATTTCTCCCTGGCCCACACCAAATCCTAGAGGGGACTGTAGTAGCCTAAATTACAGGGAGAATCAACCTGTGGTCCTCCAGATGTTCATGGACTACAATTCCCATGAGCCCCTGCCAGCGTTTGCTGGCAGGGGCTCATGGGAATTGAAGTCCATGAACATCTGGAGGACCACAGGTTGACTATCCGTGGCCAAAAACACCAACCTGGATTAAATGAACAGGAATTGTCAAAACACCGCAGATGCTTCCCAGATTGTGGACTGCATTTGGAGCAGCAAACTATCTAAATAGTACAGATGGTTTTCCCCACATGCGGGGCAGCAAAGAGACGCTAATCGCTTCATGCACTGGTATGCTGATAGTACAAAATAACTCAACAGGGGCGACAAAGGGCTTTTTTGCCTGGCGTGAAAAGTATTTCCTCTTGATTGCAGATTTCTGCGGGGTTAGGAGAAACCTGGGATTTGCATTCCCCGGCAAGTTAGGGAGAAAGTGAGATGGAAGAGAGCTAAACTGGAGACAATCCCAGATAATCTAGAGCATTTTGCTCTAAACGGCATCATCTTTACACCTTGGGGATTTGTGGGATTCAAAATTGCTTCTGGCAAGATAAGTGGAGACATCAGTGCTGTTTTGTAAGGTGGTTAAAATACCCCAAGCTTTGATGGGGGGGGGGGGGTTTAACCTATTGAAATCATGCCAATAACTTTCAATGACTGGTCATTGCAAAAGGTATCCCCTGTTCAAGCACGGAGTCATGTCTGACAATTGGGGTGACGCCCTCTAGCGTTTTCCTGGCAGACTCAACACAGACTGGTTTGCCATTCCCTTCCCAGTCATTACCCTTTTACCCTCCAGCAAGCTGGGCACTCATTTTACTGACCTCGGAAGGATAGAAGGCTGAATCAACCTTGAGCCGGCTGCTGGGATCGAACTCCCAGCCTCATAGTCAGAGCTTCAGACAGCATGTCGGCTGCCTTACCACCCTGCAGCACAAAAGGCTTGTTATTTGTAAGGCTACTGGGCCATAAATAAATGATGTTGTTGCCTCAGTGCTGACTAAAAATTTCCTGGCTAGTCATACAGCATTTTCTTCCTTTCTTAGTAACTTAATATCCGGGAGCTCCTAGACCATGTTTTCGTGCAGAATTGAAGGATGAAGCTTTGGTGCCCACTTAACCGGTTCTAGAAATAACCTGTATTTTACCGGAATGTGAAGCAGAGAAAGATATGACTCATCTGAGTACTAGAATGAAAAGGCAGCCAATGAAACCCAGCCTTCGTTCAATCCCAGATGAAAATTCTGTGCTTCTTGCTCTGTGAGGTTCCTACAGCTGTAACGTGGATGTTGGATTCCATGTCCACGTGAGAGATTATGGATCTCTGAAGAGTTGCTGACAGTTTTCGTGCATCATGGAAATTTACAAACCTGGAGCTGTCAACAGGACAGCAGGTGCTGCCGTAGGAAAGGTCCTAACCTGTGACTTAGAGGTGATGTAGCCTTGTAGTTAACTCCCATACTATGGCATTCCAGTGAAGTAGTTTTCAAACAGCAATGGAACAGAATGGTTTGGGGGTGGTTATTTCCATTCTGGCTCTCACTAGGATTTGCATTCCTGAGTATTGCAGGTGAGCATATGTCACTGCATGTTCTGACTATCTCCATCCAATGCTAATACAGATAACTCCCTGATCTTTGATGGGTTGTTAATCACTCATTAAATGTTTTTCTGGCACCTAATGCTGAAAAATGCTCAGTGACTTAGTGATTAAGAGTGGGGGCCTCTAATCTGGAGAGCTTGGTTTGATTTACCACTCTTCCCCCATATGCAGCCAGCTGAGTGAGCTTGGGCTAGTCACTGTCCTGTTAGAGCAGTTCCCACGGAGCAGTTCTGTCAGAGGTCTGTCAGCTCCACTTTCTTCACAGGGTTTCTGTTGTGGGCAGAGGAAGGGAAGGCAATTGTAAGCCACTTTGATCCTACGTAGTAAGCGGGGTATAAAACTTACTCTAATAACAAAGATGCATTCACTGCTCTGTGCATCATTAAGTAAGTTAATTAAATTAATTAATGTAACCTCCTGGAGCTACAAGGGAGGGAGGTATTAAAAAGTAGTTAATTAAATTAATTAATTAAATTAATTACTTTTTATACCGCCCTCCCTTTTGGCTCCACGTGGTTCACAACATAGCAAATATACATACTGCCAAGAATAAAGTTGGGATGCATCAATATTGCATCATTACATCAATATTATTAAACATTTAAATCACTGCAACATTTAAACCGTTACAACCAATACTGCAAAATTACATCAATATTATTAAGCATCTAAACCATTACCGCCATTTAACCATTATTCAACATTTAAACGATATCAACATTTTAATCATTGCAATCAATATTTCAGAATTGCATCCATATTGTTAAACATTGAACGCATTATAAACATTTAAAAGGTAAGAGTCATGGAGCTGTAGCAGTGCATGCAGCTAGCTTAGCTCAGCTCAAGAATCCTCATGGAACCCACTGAGACCCAGAACTATTACAAAGACTAGAAACTATGGGGGGAAAGGCTGTAATGAACACCATGTTCAAATATCAATTCATTGCAAATTAACTCAGTAAGGAAAGGCTTTAAATGGAGTGAGAGACAGAACAAACAGAAGCTTCATGCTTTCACTTTCTGGTACATTGTGGGAAGGGGCTGTGGCTCAGTGGTAGAGCATCACCTTCCAAAGCAGCCATCTTCTCCAGGGGAACCGAGTCTTGGTTGACTGGAGGTCAACTATAATAGCGGGTGCTCTCCAGATGCCACCTGGAGATTGGCAAGCCAACTGATCACCTTCAGAAATGTATATCCCCATGCATTTTTGTAGATCACGCTATTTCCAAGCTAATGTATTCTGTTTGTATCTCAGTAATAATTGACTTTACTATTTGTTTCTTAACGGATGCTTCATGCTCTTGGAGGTAAAAGTCCAGATCCCTCACACAACTGTTTTTTTAGCCAGACAGGAGACCTGATATTTGAGGCCACATCCAGGACATTCCATTCTTTATCCCTGACAGAATTCTGATCCCTGATACTTGATCTCTGACAGCAGACATCCCGAAATGTGATCTTTTGATGCTTGGTCCTCACCAGTTGATCTTTTTCAGGGAAATCACTTAAATTTGATCCTTAAAAAAAAAACCCAACAACTACAGAATGTGACATGGATAATATTTCCTCATGGGTGCCGTGCTACCAAAAAAAGAGATGCAAATGTATATTCAGTTAAATCTGGAACATATTGCATAAATAGGGGAAGAGCATCCAACAAGTTTAAAGATAAAAATTACAGGAAAAAGCTGTGGGAACAGGGGGGGAAAAGAGCAAACGTCACAAAGAATTGGATCAAGTCAATGATTAAGCCATCCTTTCTTAACCTTTTTTAACATTAAGAAACCCCTGAAACATTCTTCAAGCTTCCAGAAACCCCAGAAGTGACACAATTGTTCAGAATATGGCTGGGAAGTATAGCTGTGTACATGCCTGCCAAGGGGCCTCTCCCCTTCCTACCCACTCAATGCCCATCATTGGTCATTGAGGGGGGGGGCAGGTTGCCATGACTATAGATGGGCATCTCACACAATAAATATACAACAGTTTCTTAAAATATATTAATAAACTCCCACCCATTTGGGAAACCCTTCCAGGGCATTCAAGAAACCCCGGGGTTTCACCAAACTCTGGTTGAGAAAGCCTGGGTTAAGCCCAGAAGTCCAAATTTTGTTGTTCAAGTACCAGGATGCTCTGCCAGTTCCATCTATCCTGCCTGTGCCTGTGTCCCTTTTGAATTATGCACATGACTCCCAACTGCTGTCCTACATGGGTCCTCATATGGTTCCTATCTTCTGTGGCAGTTTATGCAATCGGGGGGAGGGGGTTTGCGGTAGGGAAGAGTGACTATCTAAAGGTATAACTGTTCTCTCTCGCTCTCTGTGCCCAGAATTAGCACAGAATCATGTGTAACAAACAGATGTCACTCAAGTCCTTAGCAAGAGTGAAACCGTAGCCACTGGAGTAAGTGGATACCAGGTCCCACTAAGTGACATGACTACAATCTTTTGTAAGACTGTCCCCCTCCAGAGGTCAAGGAATAAAAATAACTGCTTGGCCACCACTTCCTCATGCTGCGTTTGCACGTGACCCAGGAGACAATAAGGAGCCCAGCAGCTAAATCCCAGATAAAGGCACACCCCTACAAGCCCATTGGACTTCAATAAACTTAGAACGGTCCCTAGGATGGTTCTGTGAAGCACCT
The DNA here is from genome assembly GCF_049243985.1 of Paroedura picta. Lineage (NCBI taxonomy): Eukaryota > Metazoa > Chordata > Lepidosauria > Squamata > Gekkonidae > Paroedura > Paroedura picta. The sequence continues at coordinate 71,263,480 of NC_135377.1, read as the reverse complement.
GTAATCCTGTTTGGTCTGGAAACCAAACAGAAAGCTGCAGGATGGCTTCCACATTCGTGATATGCAAGCTGTAAAGAAAACAGCAAAATGGAAAATCATCTGGAATATTGATTGAGTGATGAAAAGTACATCAGTATTGTAGTCATTTAGGGTTGCTAAATCTAGGTTGGGAAATTACTGGAGATTTCCCATGAGCAGGTGCCTAGGGAGCACACAGGGAGTCAAGAAGGGGAGGGACTTCATCTGAGTTGGATGCCATAGAGTTCACCTTCCAAAGCAGCAGCATCTCCAGCGGAACTAATCTCTTTGAGCTGGAGATTAGTTGTAATTCCAGGAGATCACCAGGTCCAACCGGAAGCTGACAATCCTATGGAGTCTGAAAAGGAAATGAAGGAACTGGAGTTGAAGATACTCAGCAGGAGCACCTAGAACAGGGGTAGTCAAACTGCAGCCCTTCAGATGTCCATGGACTACAATAGAATCAAGGAGTCTCTTCATTGGCGAACCATTCAATGACACAATGTGGTGGAAAGAATAGGAACATAGCGGGGTAATCTTGAGAAGCCTGAAATGAAGTTTCAAAGCACACTGATTGGGTGAGGAGAGAAAACTATTGAACATTTTAGTGGCCCTTATTGCCAGTTTGGTGTAGTGGTTAGGAGTGCGGACTTCTAATCTGGCATGCTGGGTTCAATTCTGCACTCCCCCACATGTAGCCAGCTGGGTGGCCTTGGGCTCACCACAGCACTGAGAAAGCTGTTCTGTTGTGTCCGTTGTGGGGAAAGGAAAGGGAAGGTAACTGTCAGCCACTTTGAGTAGAGAAAAGCGGCATATAAAAACCAACTCTTCTTCTTCTTCTTCTTCTCCATATATGCAGTGCAAACCGGGGCCATTCTGCTGAATTGAGGGTGGTGGGATGTATAGTTTAGCAAGAGAATAGGATCCAGTCATACCGTGACACACAAATACTTCTGTCGTGACATCTCAGATCGTATGGGGCTATGAAACCAAACACTGTTTGCCAGTCTTCCTGTTTCCCAGACTAGAGGAAAGAGTTACAAAAGTCAACTGTGTCTGCAACACCAACAAAAAAAAGTATATTATTCATCCATTTATTACTTAGTCCAGGAGTCAAGTGAAGAAGGGAATGAAAGAGTAAAATTTGAATTTAATCCTCTCGTAATTGTTTCAAGGCCACAAGGGACAATTACGCTAATCCAGGGTGCTCTTCTTCACAGATCACACAAGCCCATGGAATTTTCCCTGTGACTTCTCTGTATCAACAACTTGTGGCTGAAGTAGTTTGAGTGCATCATTTTAATGCTAGAAATAGAATGAGACAGGGAGAGAGAGCAGATGAGGCCAGATTAGGGGAAGGAGAATAGGGCTTCTGAGGTAAGTGGAGAGTCGGTTTCATAACAAGAGTCAGCTTGTCTCAAGTTTCTCCATTCCAAGAGAGGGACCTTTTGACACAGCCACAAACTCATACCCACTCACCAACAAAAAATAGATTTTGAAAATAATGATTCTGGCTTTTTTCTTGCTGCCCGTCAGTTCTTGTGCCTTGTGAGCCAACGAACCTGGTTCTCCTCTTGAGTTGGGGAGAACGCTTTCTTGGGAGTAAGCCTCACAGAACAGGCTAGAATACGATTCTGAGCAGTCACCACTAGAATTGTTCTCTAATGCCTAAAAAATGGATGTCTTTTTCACTGATAGAAAAAAGGCTGCACACCCAAATTCTGTGCTGGACCCCATAACAGCCTTGCCCTGACACAGCTAGGTTTATTCTTCCTCCTTACTTAATGGAAGAAGGCATATGTCATTGAATCTCATCATCTTGTCTATGTATGTGTGTGAACTGCCATCAACTGCCGAATTATGGAGACCCTATGAATGAATGAATGAATGAATGAATGAATGAATGAATGAATGAATGAATGAATGTCCTTCAGAATGCTATCAGCCTTGCTCTGGTCTTGCAATGTTAGGGCCATGGCTTCCTTTATCAAGTCCATCCATCTCTTGTTGGGTCTTCCTCTATCTTTGATGGTTTCAGCTTTTCCTAGCATGATTCTCTTCTTCGGTGACTCTTGTCTTCTCACCATGTGGCCAAAGTACAATAACTTCAGTTTAGTCATTTTAGCTTCTAAGGAGAGTTCAGGTTAGATTTGATCTAGAACCCACTCTTCTCCAACACCACATTTCCAAATAATCGACTTTTTTCCGGTCAGTTTTCTTCATTGTGCAACTTTCACCCCAATACACAGTAATAGGGAATAATGTGACATGAGTTAACTTGATTTTGGGCATGTGAAGATCTAATGCCATGTTATCCTCATCCAATTTGTGTATGTGTTGCTTCCTCATGCTGCCTCATACCATCCATTCATTGTTATTTGTTCCCTTAAATTAGCGAGAACATTCTGTTCTCTCTGAAGATAAGGATGCAGTCTTTCCCCCTATTTAGTTCTGTAGCCACTATATTCCAGCATGGTTTTAGCAGTTCACAAAATGCCTAAATGGGTATAGGTGTCTTACAGACTACGGATAAACTGTGTTGATGTATACATGTATGTCCAAGGAGTATAACAAAGCAGCAGAATGAAATGGGATGTAGAGTTGGTTTCACCAGGTTTCGGGATGCTGGACTTGTATTGCTTGTGCATTACCACAGTCTGTGTGTGTGCTTGCTTTTGCACCCCTATCATAGCTGTTGAAGAAGATGACGAGTTGGTTCTTATATGCCACTTTTCTCTACCAGAAGGAGTCTCAAAAGAGGCTTACAATTGCCTTCCCTTCCTCTCGCCACAACAGACACCCTGTGAGGTAGGTGGGGCTGAGAAAGCCCTGATATTACTGAAGAAGAGTTGGTTCTTATATGCCACTTTTCTCTACCCAAAGGAGTCTCAAAGCGACTTACATTCACCTTCCCTTCCTCTCCCCACAACAGACACCCTGTGAATTGAGGCTGAGAGAGCCCTGCTATTACTGCTCGGTCAGAACAGATTTACTGATCTATTGGTCAGTTTACTGTTGATATATTGAATAACGAGGACCATGGTTAATAATAAAACTTTTGAGAAGATACTACAATTTGCCATTTGATTTCACTTCTTGATTAGACTTCATTTACAAGGAATCTATAGTGTTTTTTCTGCAGGTTTTAATATAACCAGGAGATTCTAGGATTGTCTGGCTGCCAGGTCAGAGATGTTTGGAGGCAATTTGCCATTGTCTGCCCCTGCGTCACGACTCCGGTATCCCTTGGAGGTTGCCCTTCTAAGTGCCAGCCAGGGACCCCCTTGCTTAGCTTACAAGATCTGATGGGATGGCTTGCCTGGACTATCCAGGGTTGGGTAGAAACAGGCTAAACTTCCAATTCAAATGGATTCAAATTCAAATTAAAATTCCTGGATTAGACTTCTGCGTGAGGGGTAGAGATTCTGGCCTGCAGGTGGGACCTGGGGATCCCCTGTGATTACAGCTCATCTTCAGATTACAGAGATCAGTCCCTCTGGAGAAAATTGATACTTTGGTGGGTGGACTTTGAGGCATTATTCCTCACCGAGATCCCTGTACTCCCATCCCATATCCCCAGGAGCTTCCTAACCTGCATCTGGAAATCCTAACCACTCCCCCCCCCCGGTGGCTGTGGGGAGGGACCTGATATCCCTAGTGAGGGGAGAAGACTAAAGCTATAATTGCATAATCTATCAACCCGTCTTTTAAAGAGAAATGATCGGCTGCAGAAGCAAATTTATTTAATTGATATTTCTGGCTTTCCCTTCGCTTGATTCATAATTTTAAAACTTTAGTTTATTTTAAACTCTTTTTATTTTGCCCTAAAATCACTGACGTCCTATTTAAACATCTAAGACACAGACATATCTGAGACCTGCATTCATTCAGCATGGTCTTTCCTTGCTTTTTAAAAGTTAAATCTCTCCCCTTGGTTTAATATGTTCACATTTAAATATGAATGTGAGATATATTTTTCCTATTGAGGGGTCTTTGTTTACCCAGGCATAGAAGCCAGTCTGAAATGTCCCTCCAGGTGCAGTACACAAATATCTTCTAATGTTCCGCAGTACTTTAACTATGCTTCCATTGTTTTACAACATGATAGCTCTGTAGCATAGCTGATTAATATGAACTTTGTTATGTATATTTGTTATGCAAACACTGAAAGACGGATGTTTTTCTTATCCCGAATACTTCTATTCCTTTTTTGAGTCCATAATTCATATACATCCTCCTCACCCCATCAACACTTCCCAGATTCACACATGAAGTTGGCATAAGAGAGCCAGCTTGGCATAGTGGTTAGGAGTGGCAGCTTCTAATCTGGCAAGGTGGGTTTGATTCCCTGCTCCTCCACATTGCAGCCAGCTGACTGACCTTGGGCTTGTCACTGCCCTGATAGTGCTGTTCTCACACAACAGTCCTATCAGAGCTCCCTCAGACTCAACTACCTCACAGGGTGTCTGTTGTAGGGAGAGGAAAGGGAGGCAATTGTAAGCTGTTTTGAGATTCTTTTGGACAGTGAAAAGTGAGGGTATAAAAACCAACTCTTCTTCCTCCTCTTCTTGTTCTGGATTAGACAGTTGGTTTATTAGCTGCTCAGACTGGCAGTGACTTTTCAGAATCTCAGAGGCCGTTCATAGCATCTACCACCTGATAACTTTTTTACCTGGAGATGCTGGGAATTGAACCTGAGACCTTCTGCATGTCAAGCAGATGCTCTACCATGGAAAGATTGAAGGCTATTAATAGGAAAGACTTTGTGGTAAAGTCTTACTATCCTGTAAGTGCAGATGCAGCTGAGTGCATAGGGTCAGAAAACAACAAAGAAAAAACACATTCAGCTTGGTTGTACTTAACTAATATCAGAACTATTTATCAGTAGATTTAATACTACACAAAAAGAGGTAAACAGAAGATTCCTATTCTAGTATAAATACCTGGATGGTAAGAGATAACCACTAGTTGATGTCCTGTCTGAAAAATCACTTGCCCAATCAGTGTCAGTAAAATCTTAAGTCTGGGATACCAACTAACTGGCAGTTCAAGCTTAAGATCTGCAGTACCTTTCCAATATTTGACAACTTTCTTAAGAGGATTCCAGTCTTTAACAGTGGGTTTCTCTGTCTTTCTGCACAAGTGGACTACTGCAGTGGAAATGCCTGATCTAGACAATGTGGATATGTATAGGAGCTTACCTGAGGCTTGACAATATCTAATGTTGTCTGTTAAGAGTTTACTCACTTCTGATTGCTGTGTATAGTTCACATTCATAGGCATTGGTGCATGAGAAGAATCTCAGAGATTTAGAAGTGTCACTAAGTATCTAATTTTCTGCCCTTGGTGGATGAAGAAACTTCCGTTTTCATTGCTTTGTACATGAATTCCTAAGTAGTGGCTTATTGGTCCAGGATTCTTTATCTCCACTTCTTTTCTTAGATGATGCATAATTTGCTTGCTGTCGTCTGGATTTTTATTAGCCAAAACCAGATCGTAGAATCAGAGAATCAGAGAATAATAGAGTTGGAAGGGTCCTCATGGGATGTAGACATGACCACAGCTTGAGGTACACATAGAATCACCATAGAATCATAAAATCATAGAATCATAGAGTTGGAAGGGACCTTATGGGTCATCTAATCAAACCCCTTGCACTATGCAGGACACCCTATCGCTCATCCACTGTAAACGCACATCCCCTTGACCTTTCAGAGAATCAGCCTCTCCCTCAGATGGCTATCCAGCCTCTGTTTAAAAATTTCCAAAGATGGAGAACCCACCACCTCCCAAGGAAGCCTGTTCCACTGAGAAACCACTCTGACTGTCAGGAACTTCTTCCGGATGTTTAGATGGAATTTCTTTTGAATTAATTTCATCCCGTTCGTTCTGGTCTGTCCCTCTGGGGCAAGAGAGAACAATTCTGCGCCATCCTCTATCTACATAAACCAAGATATAAGTCCATTTGACCTCATTGTACTTGGTGTACAGGCATGCATCAGCTTCGTTTCTTTTAAAGTGAGCTTATAACAACAAGTCATTTAGTTTCATATTCCAGGCTCTGGCAGACTGCTTGAGCTCAGAGATGCTCTTCCACAGTTTACAGACGAGATCTGCTTTGTCTCTATCTATAAAGCCTGGTGACTGCTGAATTTAGATTTCTTCTTTTAAATTACCATGCAAGAAAGCAGTTTTGACATCTAGGCAGTCAACTTGCATGTTCTTGCTAGTTGTCACGATTAAGAGTATCCTTACTATGGTGTGTTTTACAACTGGAGCAAAAGTTTCGTCAAAGTCAACACCATATATTTTTTGAGTATCCCTGCACAACAAGTCCGGCTTTGTAGCACTGAATCTCACCTTCTGCATCATGTTTCAGTTTAAAAACCCATTTACGAACGATAGCTTTCCTCCCTGGAGGTAGCTCCGTAAGTGTCCATGTGTTATTTTTGTGGAGTGAGCATATTTCCTTACGAGCTTCTTCCTTCCATTCCTGTGCTTCTGCCAATGGAGGTAGTGATACTGCATTCCATGATGCTGGTGTAGTCGGTTCTGCCACTTTTGCAAGGTAGGAAGTTCATCTGATGGAACATTCTTGTTGGAGTGTTGGGATGGTCTCAGCTGAGTTTCTGTGCTTGGTTGCATGTCGGTAGGTGTTTCACCCTGGTGTTTCACCCAAGGCCCCCTCTGCTTCTTGCACAACACTGGAATCTCCCTCTGCTGGATTGGGATCCCCCTCTACAACAGGTGCAATGTCTGGAACATCTGCAGGCATCTCTGCTGGATGTGGAGTCCTCTGTGTCTGTCTGTATTTGGGCTAGATTTCCAGTATCTTCCTCTGCACTGTAGCTGTCATCTGGGTATACCATCAGGTCTTCTGCTTCAATGGCTGCCCCCTCTGACACTTGGAGTTGCTGACTTTCCTCTTTAGTGATAGGGTCAAGGATTCTATGAGCCTTAGATTGATCTGCATAGCCCACCATAATGCGCCCTTTGGCCCTAGCATGTAGTTTGTGCCTTTCCTGTACTGGTATGTTTGCAAAGGCTGTGCACCAAAGGTATATAAGTGTTCTACAGACAGCTTGCACCCGTGCCATAGTTCATAAGGTGTTTTCCCAGTGGCTTTTGTGTATGGTCTTTTTTGTGTGTATGCAGCATTCTGATGGTGAAGCATCAGAGCTCTCTAACTCCTGAAAAAAGTCTTTTCATCTCCAACATATGCTGATCAAAAGATTCTGCTTCTAAGCAATGCATGCTATATAGCCTTTTACTTAATTCAGAGGAGTAGGGCCATGCCTTTCTAACAAGGACTGAGTTCGGAAACTGTAACATGTCATGGGCACAGTTTTGCATTAATAGATCAGGAAATTCAATTGTATTCATGCAAGAGACGATGATGGCATCTTTTTCTTTGGCTTTGGCATCTTTTTCTTGCCAATTTTCAAAGTTGTCCTTGAGCTGCTGCAAGGCATCTGCGTTTGGAGCAATGGGAAGGGTTTCTTCCACAATCTTGATTAATTTCTCTGCTCTCAACACCAATTTCAGGCATCTCAACCAGTCTAAGAAACTGTCCTTCTTCAAGCGGATGAGTCCTGCTTTTAACTCTGATCTGCCTGTTTCATTCATGGCTGCACAAAATAGAGATCAATCTGTGTTCTCCAAAAAAAAAGAAACGGAGAAAGCATATTGATTTCTTTCTCTGATGACTTCTGTCAACCATGCTTCTTATTACTAGACTGTTAAGCATTCACCACGTGCCAAAAACTTTACTGTAGCAAATATCCTCACTTTTTGCAAAAAATCATAAATTCATAATATTTTTAAAAGAGCCTGGGCCCATAACCTGAAGGATATTAATAGGATAGACTTTGTAGTAAAGTCTTAATATTCTGAAAGTTAGCAGGATGTCTGGTTTGGCTGGTAACTGCAGATACAGCCGAGTCATATAGTCAGAGAACAACAAAGAAAAAACACTTGTTTGTTCTTAACTCATATAAGAACTATTTATTAGTATACTTAATACTACACAAAAAGAGGTAAATAGAGGAGTCCTATTCTAGTCTAAATACCTGGATGGCAAGAGATGCAGGATGCACTTCTGCACCTTCCATATTGCAAGCTTGGAGGAGAAAAAGAAGTGAAGAGAGAAGACTCAGGAACAGAAAATTACCCTTGAGGAACAGGTCAATGAGATGAGAAAGGTAGGCGAGGTCAGTGTTCCTATCTGTCTCATTAACTCCGTGAGAGTTTCCTGTCAGAGCCTTATCAGGAGACAATGCACAGAGAGCTGTTTCCAACAGTTCTCTGATTACCTAATTGCTTGAAATGCTTGAAATGTTAGACAGAAGCTGTATATTGGGCTGGCAATATTTTTTTTTACTAAAAACAGATGCAGACCACTGTAGTATCTTCAGTCAACTTGATTATATAGGATACATTTTGGTCAAAGGTACACTTTTTAACTGAAAATGAAACTCAAAAACTCAAATACTTTGGCCACCTCATGAGAAGGAAGGACTCCCTGGAGAAGAGCCTAATGCTGGGAGCGATCGAGGGCAAAAGAAGAAGGGGACGACAGAGAATGAGGTGGCTGGATGGAGTCACTGAAGCAGTAGGTGCAAACCTAAATGGACTCCGGGGAATGGTAGAGGACAGGAAGGCCTGGAGGATCATTGTCCATGGGGTCGCGATGGGTCGGACACGACTTCGCACATAACAACAACAACACTTTTTAAAGACCTGTTGAGTACACTTGGAGGATTAACGGTTGTGTAGAATTTCCAACAAAATTATTACTGGATCTTAGCTTGATCGTGCTCATTTTTGGAGATTGCTTTAGACTCTTTCAGCAAGGTCATTATTAAAATTCAACAACTAGGAGTATTAAATCTTTCTAAGTAGTTGGTTATTTCTTGCATCCCATGAAATGATGAAACATCTGTAGTTTTCATGATATTTTCCCCAGTGTGAATGAGAGTTGAATTCAACATAATTAATTTAGGGCTCCCCCAATTCAGTTGGGATACAATTTCATCTTCACAATAATATCTTGATCAAATCTTCCATTTCTACTGCTATGCAGTGCATAAATCGAATGAAAATATCTATAGGATTATCCATCAACAATGATTTATTTGTGTACTTAGACTACTTCTATTCCATTACAAAGGTGAAGTGCCGCCATAGAAAATGCCCTGTCATTGGTCTTAACAGAGGCACCCTTCAAGTACTGAACTTTTCGGAATACATTGCCCCCAAGTGATGGGGCTGTTTCAGAGCAAATCAAAATATTTCTACAGAAAGTTTCATCCGCGTAGCTTCCCTTCTCATGGAAATCACATTTGCTGTATTTTTAGTCGATCCCAACAGAGCGAGAAGCCATAACTTGCCTCCAGTTTTCCACATAACGACTTCTGACTGCTCTGCCTTTTAAAGTCTTTTCAGGCTATCCATCCAGAATTAACTTTCTTTTAAGTAAAGGCCTTTGGTGGTTTATAAATTTTTAATACAGGATGCAAGCTGCCAGAATGACTTTGGATGGCAACCAAAGATTTGAAGCCGTCTCCCGAACATGAAATGAGGTACGGCCCTCGGTGCACCTGGACACAGTGCCTCTTTTCATTCCCCTCCCTCAGAATTATGACACCTCTGGCTTTCACCTCAGAACATCAGGAATTTTCCTTCAAACTGGCTTCTTGGAACTAGGGTTGTGCACTATTAGAGGATAATTTATCACATCATTTCTCTACCTTGAGAAATTCAGCCCCCCCCCTTTTTTTTTGCAACTGGATGATTTCTTTAAAAAGGGAAAGAAACATGACTACAGGAACTGCAAGATTCATGGAGACAACGTCAGCTGGGACCAGATATAAGGGGCAACTGGGAGTAAGTTAGAGCTAACTGGCAGCAAAGGAATACGAGTCCTCATCCATTATACTCTTAGACATCTGATTATTTCTGTGCATAAAACTTCTCATTAAAGTTCTGATCCCCCACTTTTGGCCTGTAACTCACAAAAGTGTTTCGTTGGTATTATTTAGATTGGTTTGAGAGGACTTTTGTCCTGAGTGAGTTACCCCTTGAAGGACCATGCTGATTTTCTTTCGTTAACGGTAAGAAACAAGTCAGTGTTCCTACAGAAAAGTGGACAGAATCTTAAACAAAACTTCTCCTCTGCTCAAAATCTCCCTACCTTACTGGCCTTCCTTGCCCTGTTTTTGGTCCTTACGAATTTGTTTCTAAGGCACTTAAAATTCATTGAGTACTTGAGAAGCTTTCTTATAATCAAATTCAATACCCTTAAGCAGGAGTGGCCAAATTGTGGCTCTCCAGATGTCCATGGACTACAATACCCAGCTGGCAGGGGCTCATGGGAACTTGTAGCCCATGGATATCTGGGGAGCCACAGTTTGGCCACCCCTGCTTTAACCTAATTTTTTATTTCTTCCCCTTTCAGCTAGGAAAGCAGATGATTACTATCGAACCTAGACAAAATTTCCAGGACGCTAAATTTTGAAGGTTAACATTCCTTAGTCTTTTTTTGGGGGGTGGGGGGTATTTCCAATGGGACTTCAGGATCTATTATGTAGTTTAATGTCATGTTAGCATTCAAGCTATGCTTCTGTTTCTTTTTGGAGATCCAAACTTCAAATATCCTAATGCATGTGTTACTGAATGTCCTTTTTTGCTGAGTGTCCTATAATCTGGCTTGAATTCCTGTGAGAAAAGAGAACTTTATATAATGTAAATAAAATAAATCACATGTTTAAATGTCCTTACTTAAGTATGTTTGGAGCCCAAAATGCACATACATGTATACCCTGCTTTAGTTCATGTCATTTGCATTTACCACTTATGGTTTTCCCCACTATAAATCTAACGAAGGGACCTTTGCATTTTCAAAGTCTATACCCCAGAAATCTTGTTGGAATCTAGATCTTCCACTATAAATGTCACCTTAATTCATACAGATAGATTCAGGTGGATAGCTGTGTTGTTCTGAAGTAGCAGAACAAAATGTGAGTCCAAAGGCATCTTTAGGACCAACAAAGTTTTATTAAAGGTGTGAGCTTTCGTGTGGAACAAAAATCATAACAGTACAGATACATGGCAAGAGTAAATTAGTAGTAAATTAATAAACAGCATCACAACAAATATGTAGCATGATAATGAAGATTGGATAGTTCCTTGGGTTCATTTGTCGTTTACAAAAACATGGGGGAAATAAAAATGTTAAGGATAGCAATAAATGATAGATGCTTTCCCAGTTGTGGAAAGAAGTAATTAAAAGAGACTTGTTGTTAGTCCCATCCATCTCCATCCAAGCTTGTCCCATCTGTTTCTACCTTAATTTGTACAGCGACTGCAGGAAAAGTCACTCATTCTTCTGCCTAGCATAGATAATATTCCATACTATTATGACTAGCCTTCTGATGCAGTCCCAACAAGGAAAACAACAACCTTCTAGAAGAGTAACACTCCACTTAGAATGCCAGGTGCAGTCTTATGGAGATTCTTCTAGCCATCCCCAGTGCCATGTCATTCAGTGCCCCTGTATTCTGATCTCTGACAAATCTTACACAGCAAGATTATCTATCTATCTATCTATCTATCTATCTATCTATCTATCTATCTATCTATCTATCTATCTATCTATCTATCTATCTATCTATCTATCTATCTATCTATCTATCTATCTATCTATCTATCTATCTATCTATCTATCTATCTATCTATCTATCTATCTATCTATCTATCTATCAGTAATACCATCTTGGGACAGTTTACACAATTTAAGTTCAATAAAACTAATATAAGATTAAGATAATTGTCACTGTTGCATCAGCAGAAGCAATAAGTTGTTCGTGGCCAGCTAGATATTAGAATTGGAGGAATTCGCCGGGGGGGGGGGGGCACAGAGGATGAAAAATGTACTTCAGATAGAACATGCCTGTTTACAGGTGACCCAACACAAACCTAGGAACTTTCACTCTATTACATTAAAAAGGTAAAGGTAAAGGTATCCCCTGTGCAAGCACCGAGTCATGTCTGACCCTTGGGGTGACGCCCTCTAGCATTTTCATGGCAGACTCAATACGGGGTGGTTTGCCAGTGCCTTCCCCATTCATTACCGTTTACCCCCCAGCAAGCTGGGTACTCATTTTACCGACCTCGGAAGGATGGAAGGCTGAGTCAACCTTGAGCCGGCTGCTGGGATCAAACTCCCAGCCTCATGAGCAGAGCTTCAGACTGCATGTCTGCTGCCTTACCACTCTGTGCCACAAGAGGCTCTTTCTATTACATTGCCAATCATTATTTGAAAACCTAACTGCTTACAAGGACATTTCTGTCTTTCACATATGTACTACAACTGAAAAAGAAAGGCCCAAAAGTGTAGTGAAATCTACCTCAGGAATGATTCTTTCAGAGGAGTAGCTGGTTATCAGTGATGATGCCTAATTTTCTTGCCCCAAGAACCTAATAATCCAAACTTTGATAGTGAACAGAGATCACGGGGGAAGATAAGAGGAAGAGAAGATAAAAGAGGAGAGGAGAGGAAGAGGAAGAGGAAGAGGAAGATAAGGACCAGGAGAGGATTTGAGCAGATGCAGTAATTTCATTTGGGGATGGAGGACTATGGAAGCATCATGCTTCTGGATCCCAATACTTGTGATGTTTTCAGTAAATCACCATGTGTTGAAGGACATTTTAAAGAACAGAGAAACTGACCCCTGGAACAACGGAATTGCTTTTACGGAGGAGTTGCCTCACATTTTTAACTGGCGTTGTGTTTGCTGTTGGAAGAAAATCTGAGCTGAAGTAGATCTCAAAGATGTTGGGGAGAAAACACGCTCCTTGTCGTTCACGTCACTGTAGTAGCAAATTCTTTTTTTGCCATCGCCTCACAAAGAAGACTGGAACAAAAGATCCCACAAAATAGTAATTGAACCTTAGATGTCCTACAATGATTGATCACCAGAGGGATTAGAAGAACACCCATATTGCCAGTTAGTGTTTTTGAAGGGAGGTCAGGATTTGTAATTGATTAACAGGTGGTAGAACCATTGTGAACTGAACCCACACCGATGCTGTAAATCCCCTATCTCTGCCTCATTTAACTTTGGGCCTGAACAGCCTCTCTCACCGTGCTGTAAACCTCTGTCATATCCTTTGGGCAGAGAAGGAGGAGGCTAAATGGAGTTCCAGACAACCTTTTGGGATAGCTCTATGGACACTACGGTCATATATCACATCAGACACAGCATGTCACTTACTTTCAGCTATTATGCAATAATTTTAACTGTCACAGTGAGAGATTCCAAAATGCCTTTGCAGTAAACGGATTTAGGCAAAGGTGTTGATGTCTGCTGCAGTTCGGCAGCAGTTCGCTTTTGACTGCAAAGGTGCCTTTCTAATTTTGCCACCCACCACCTGTGTTTTCCCTTGAGTCTCATGGGCTATTTTCAGAGAACATCTTTCCTTTGACACAGTGCGCTTCAAGCCGTGTTCTAGCCAGGGGGACTCTTGAATGTCCTGGAAGCTTATCAAGAGTTTCTTAATTGTAATTGTTAAGTCTGTGGATTCAGTTCTTTTATTCAATCCAACACCAACCCCAAACTTATATACACTTTGGCTTGCCCACCAAAGAACCTGATTGGTCGATTCTTGATTGGCTGCAGTCGTGAAGCCTTCATTTACATAATGCCTTGTAGCATAGAATGGCAACATAACACTAACATCAGTAATAGCCAACCAGTGTTCCGGAAAGGCAGGTTGCTCACTGCTTTATCAGCCATACACAGGGACAGAAGAGGAGTTTAATTTTTTTTAAATGTACTCTATTCAGGCCTAATGTACTCTATTCAGCAGTCATCATTGTGGCACATCTGGTTTAGTCTTGTGGACATGCTCCAACATTCCTCCAAGAGTAGAGGATGCCTTCTGGTCATCATCTGTCCACTCCCTTGCTGCCTTGACCAGCCCTTCACAGTGGCCTAAATCAGGGGTAGTCAACCTGTGGTCCTCCAAATATTCATGGACTACATTTCCCATGAGCCCCTGCCAGCAAACGCTGGCAGGGGCTCATGGGAATTGTAGTCCATGAACATCTGGAGGACCATAGGTTGACTACCCCTGGCCTAAATAGTATTTTGGCTGACGTCAGATCTGAACTAGTATTGCTCAACTGAAAGCCAGTTATGAATGAGGGTTGCATAATTTCTTCTCTGTGTGTGTATGTGTGAAGTGCAATCAAGCGGCTTCTGCCTTAAGATGAATTAATGTCCTCCCAAACATGATACCGTTAATAGGTTTTAATGTAATATTATTGTGCAAGGTTGTTTTATTGCTTTTATGAATGAGATGCTGTTCCATTGAAATGTAAATAGTGAATGACAGTGTGTACCAATACAAAGTTTGGGTCCAGAGGCACCCTTAAGACCAACAAAGGTTTATTCAAGGTGTGAGATTTCATGTGCATGTAGACTTCCTCAGACAATGAAATAGAAATCATCCGAGAACATATATAAGAAGAGAGTAAATTAGCAGGAAATTAGTAAACAGCATCATGAAGATCTCTGACAATGAAGATATGTAGCACAATCAGATGCCTTGCTACATAAGAGTTCATCAGTCCCTTGGGTTGAATTCCTGTTGGGGGAATAAAAATGTTAAGGTTAGTGATTAATGGCAGACACTTTCTTAGTTGTGAAACAAAGTTGTTAAAAGAGACCTGTTGCTAGCCCCATCCATCTCCACCCAAGCATGGAAGCATCCCCACAAGTGGCAAACCATGCTGAGTTCGAATTCCTGTCCTAAGACCAGAGAGTTAGAGTTTAAATTACATTGCATACAACTATTCATTGGTGTGTACCAATGTGTGGCTTGTAGCCAGAACAAGCTAGGACTGGATTCTGCTACGCAAATATTTCTCCTTGAATTCCCGTTTGTCATGTTTGATGCCAGTGGCCATAAATAATGAGATGGTTGGTCTAGCCTTCATCAAATAAGCACTCTGAAGTAACAGGTCAGAAGTGCTGAGTCAACACATACAGGCACGATTGTGTGAGAGGGATCTCCATGCTATGCTTCCTCCAAATACTGACTCTAGGCCACGAACAATGGAATTAATAATCTGGACAATTACAGTGACAAATCTAAAGGTTGTTCAGCATGAGATGTTAGGCACCTGTGAAATTCTTTACAGTGAGATGCTGAGGCAATCAAAAGTTATTACTGTGGTTTCAGGATGTATCATTGAATTCATGATATGTTTTCTAATAAGCAGTAGCTAATAAGCAGTAGTGAGTGCCTCTTGTGGCACAGGGTGGTAAAGCAGCTGACATGCTTTCTGAAGCTCTGACCATGAGGCTGGGAGTTCGATCCCAGCAGCCGGCTCAAGGTTGACTCAGCCTTCCATCCTTCCGAGGTCGGTAAAATGATTACCCAGCTTGCTGCTGGGGGGTAAACGGTAATGATTGGGGAAGGCACTGGCAAACCACCCCGTATTGAGTCTGCCATGAAAACGCTAGAGGGCATCACCCCAAGGGTCACACATGACCTGGTGCTTGCACGGGGGATACCTTTACCTTTACCTTAGGGTGGTGACTGGCCGTTTCTCATGCTAAACAGGGGCATACCTGGTGAGTTGCAGGAGCTTGCTTTCTGCCAAAAATATGCACCCCGGACATTTGGGGCCTGTGCGAAGGATTTTTTTAAATGGTTTACAGTACCTTCCAAAACCTTTGTGCAACTTCTTCATTAGTTCTCACTTTTCCTTGAATGTTGCAACTCTTTTTTCTATGATTTCTTTCTCATACCATTGTTGATAAGTCGATTCCTGTATTATTTCCTTTCTTTCATCTTTTTAGGGTGGTGAGCCCCCCATCTCCGCTTGCGGCCTCGCTCCAACTGAAACCACTGACCCAAAGAGTGGAGCAGGACCGCATTTTCTGGCTCCCCCACCCTCCTGAAGACCCCCCCCCCGCCATCCTCAGAGCAGAGCCCCGACTCTCCTGCACGGCTCCTCTTCAGCCCCAGCCCCCTCATGCGACCCCTAGGCCAGCCCACGCTCGGGGACTGAGGGAGACCCTGCATGGTAATAAGCAGTAGCATCTTCAGCCCATAGCAGAGTATACTGACCAGCTTTTACAAATTCTTATTCAGGACTTGATGACAGAATCTCAGAACATTAGACTAGAGTATACAAAAGCTCCATGGTGCTACATTTTATTATTGACAGAGATCCCTCTAAAGCCGCCTTTCTCAACTTTTTTACCATCGAGAAACCCCTGAAACATTTTTCAGGATTTGAGCAATGACAGAAGTGGCGTGACCTTGCAGAATATGGTTGGGAAGCAGAGCTGTGTCCACCACCCTACTGAGGCCCCTCCCTACCCCCTTCAAGCCCATCATTGGGCAATGGTCTTATCGCCCAATACATGTTTAGCAAATGTTAAAAATATATTTAAAAACCATTCACTCTCACCCATTCAGGAAACCTGTCCAGGGCCGTCAAGAAAACCCAGGTTTTCAGAAAAACGTGGTTGAGAAAGCCTGCTCTAAAGGATGGCTGGAATTGCAGAAAGAATGGTTAGAATTGCAGAACTGTTGGGATTTCAGGTGAGGGCAGGAGGGTGGGTATTGGAGCTTCATGTATGTCTTGTACAACGCATTTTGCAATTGTCCCAACCTAGAAGCATGGAGCAGGAAAGTTGCCTGCAAACTCCTCATCCTTGAGGGCTCTCCAGTGGGACTTCTCCCCATGCTGAGCAGTCCACCACAGTAGCTGTCTTCCTTCATGGTCGTTGACATAGGACTGACCTTTGGCCTCGAAAAGTGAGGGAGAAAATACGATGTTGGAACTGTACATGACCCTTTGGCCCTGGTGTCATTTGTGAATCACCCAGATCCCTCAGAGATGGATGTTTCTGTGAACTGGGTTGTTTTACAGATGGTGCAAACACCTCTCCTGGAGCTTTGTGGCTGGTGAACAGGGTCTTTTGCAGATGTCCGAGTGTCAGGAGGATTTAGCTATCCTTTTAGCAGACATACTCTGAAAATCCCTAAACATTTTAAACATAACTCTTTTTTGTTGGAATTTGCCTGCTTCTGGCTTTCACGGTCTTCTCAGGGATGCCTTAAGTATTATTCTTTCCATGAAATAGGGATCCCTAAACTCTGGGTTGTTCCCTCGTCCAATTTCCTGCTTTTAAATCAAAACCGTTTAAATCAATGTAGGAAATGCCCTGCTAGCTGTGTTTGCGTGTTAAATCTTACAGCTGTCTGCTCTGAACAAGAGGAGGTCTTAATGCGGGGTCACGGTTGGGCAGAGATGGCCACAGAGAAAGGAGACTTTTCATTCTCGGTTTTCCTGTCAACCCAAGATTCTAATTTGGACAAAAGTGAATGCAGCTGAGGTCCAAGGAATTCGTCTTTGGGACGGCATTAATGGCCTGCTCAATGCATGCTGCGTAATTAAGTTGTTTGGGGGGTGATTATAGCACTTTGGGTTGCCTGCAGAAGGTAACTTTTTGAATATTACTCCCAGCAAGTAAAGAAAATAAAGAAACTAACAAGATTCCAGCACATTAAGGGAGAAGGTTCTAAATCCAAATACTAACAAGCTAGCTAACTAACTAAACTAATATATAACATAACATCTGTAAATCGCTTGGGGAGCGGTATAAATAATTTGCTAAGGAAGGTGGGCCAAGTCCGCGATACACTAACGGGACAATCAGAAGGCGTGCTGTGCCTTCCGATTGGCCCCTCACCCGGACTGACAAGAATTCCGGCCAGTCAGATGACCTGATTCCCTGGAGTTTGCCGCGGCCCCGGGGAGTTGTCAGGTAGGCGGCCGGCCAGGGGAGGCTTCCGTGTGGGCCTCAGAGCAGCCCCCCCTGCAAACCCCAGATCATTTTTTAATTGCTGCCCGTGAAGCCCGGTACCCATACAACTACTTATGAGGTAGCTAGGAGCAGCAGTTTCAGTAGTTAAAACCACTCAATATCTGATCATTCAAACTTGGTAAAGTTAACACAGAGCTCAACATTTCCTTTGGAACCATCGTTCAAGTTTTACACTTAACAAAAGATGCTGATGAGAAAGAAATTGAAAGCTTTTACACTTCTGTCCAGGAAGAAATTGATCACACACCCAGACAAGACTGATAATCAGAAGGGACCAGACTGCAAAAGGAAACAAAACAGAATAAAATATTGTTGGCAAATTTGGGCTTGGAGCTTGAAACGGAGCAAAAGAACAACTCCTAGAATTCTGTGAAGACAACAATTTACTCATTGCAAACACATGTTTTGGGTAGCCAAACTGACATCACCAGACAGCCAGTTAATAGACTGCAGAATCAGATAGTGGAAAAGCTCTATTCTCTCGTCTAAAACAAGACCAGGAACCCATTGTGGTGTAGAATATAGACCATGAATCAGTAATATCAAAAATTAGAACAAAGCTGAAGAAGAATACCTAAACACAGATGCACACATGCACATACTCATCTGCTTATTTATTTGGTCTGTCTTATGACCATCATCATTCTATGACCTGTGGTTTTGCAGGTAAAATTCCACCACCTCAACTTCCTGTCAATACCATGTTAACTGCACATATGTGTACATGACTACCAGATGAGAAATCTGTAGCCTGTGAGTCTACCACACTGAAACGGTTGATGCTGTGTACAGAGACATCAGATGGTGACCCAGTTTTAACATGGTAGCTGCTAATTATCTGGCACTTTTAAATTATCTGGGAAAACATTTCAATCTGGCTTCATGGCCATCATTTTGCAACTTCAGTCATCAAATGCTTCCTACTTGCCTATTTGAAGGCCCATCTCTGTGAACAGGAACCAATATGGTGCCTTTGATTTTCCAATCAGATTCTTCTTTCTAGCAGGCTTTTTCCATGGGCCGCTGCTCATTCTGGATCTTTCTCTGCAGTGATGGGTGTGAATTTTCTTGAATGCGTCAGGAAAGCCCCCCCCCCAGTCATTTAAGTTTTAGGAAACATTTGGCAGAACTGTTGGAGAGCATTTAGCAAGTACAGCTTTTTTGAGCTCGAGGACACCTTTGGAATTCTAGCACAGGGTGGTGGGAAAAACAAAATGGCTGCCATGGGAGGCAGAGCCAACCACAGTGAGCTTATGCATAACTCTCATGGTCATTCTATAACATGTAAGGCAGAAGCTCTGCTTGACAGGATGCTTTCAATATGCACAGCCAATGTGAAGCCCTGCTTGTCACAAATTCCACTTGCCCCTGCTCTTTTTCTAAAAATTCTTGGTGGGTTTCAGAGATATGTCAACAGGCTCTATGTCACTCACAGAAACCATGTTGGGGACCACTGACCTTGTAGAGTTATTGTGTATGTGGATTTGTATTAAGGTTTTTAAGCTCTTGTTGTTGGCTGCTTTGAGTCCTTCATGGGGGACAGGTGGGCAAAAAAAAAACACCCAAAAAACAAATTACCCACCCACTTCCTCAGGTACCATTCATGTAGCTGAATATGTGTGTGAGAGTGCTCCATTACACATATGGAGCTCCTGATCATGTGGTGGGTTCTCCATTTAATTCAAGGTCAGGAGCATCTACCTGGCTGCCTCTCTTTTCATACTGACATCTCATTCTAAAGTATACAGGGGCTTTCACATTCACCTCCATAGGAGAATTATCTGCATGTCAGAGACAAGACCGAGAGCCAAGCCAAGCTGATTTCTATGTTTCTATACATATTCAATGGTTTAAAAGGCAACAAAATATTATTATTATTTTATACATACGAGCTAGAAGCAATCTAGCTTCTTCTTTTTAATCAGCCATCTGCAGCAAACCATATACATGTGTTCCAATGTTCATTTCCAACCGATGCCGTTGCTCCACAAAAGCCATTAATTGTGAGCAGCGGGGAACCAAGCCAGCAGGTTTTAACAGAGGATCATTTTGCGTGATGCAATTCTATGGCTATTCGACTATATCATCCCATTTGGTATTGGTTCGAAACGACTGTTTGGCACAGCTGTTGTTTTGAGCAGGACTCTGGAAAGGAATGACAGACACAAAACGAAACATTTTTTTACTGTGTTCACTGGTGGTGGTAGTTCGTCAGAAAGCAGAAGTTCAGAAAAGGTATTGTGTATTTGTAAGCTCTAAGCAACGGGATTTTTAAATGTTGTGAATAACTGACATGGTACACGCCTGGGGGGGGGGGGCAGCAAGAAGTTTCTTGAAGGACCCAGCACATTAATCTGAACCGTTTCCATGAAGTGAGAAGAATCCCAAGCAGCCAAAATTAGCTTCTCCTTTATGGGTTCTTCATTTATTCAGATGATACCCGAGGCATATTTCTGACAATCAGCAGAGCAGCTGCCAAACTGTCTCTGGCTCCGAGGGGTTCTCAAATGTCCTGTAGCCTTTCTGCTGTCAAATTCCACTTGGGTGCAAATAGTCCTACCCTCCCCCGAGGCCCGACGTCACCAACTGCGAGCGCATTTAGGATGCTCAGCCTATGTCTGCTCGGACCCTCGTTTTGTTTTATATGTGCTTTTTTAGCAAGAAGAAAGTTGGTGGTTTTCTTTCCTAGCGACTTCTCGCTCACATCTCTCTGACTTATGGAATTGGTGCTGCAACACCTGAGGAAGCGGAAATGAGGGGGGAAAAAGAACCTTTTGAAGATGTTCTTTTCCTGTGGCCTCTGTGTATCTAGGTAAACTGGCATCATGACTACCTCCAGCAAAAAGACTTCATCGGTGGTCAACTCTTTGGCCAAAATATTTGACCCGAATGCTTTACAAAACCAGCAGCCTTTGACAGAAGAAGAGAGCTTACTGGCTTCCCATTCTTCAGGCAACAATATTAGCTGTCCCGAACATGTGAGCGGGTCAGATCTGAAGTTTGTTTCCTTGGGTCAGAAAATAGACAAGATTCTGACTGTGCAAGACTGTGTTCTCCAGAAGTTAGACTGTGTCTCTCAGGAAATCTTCTGCATGGAAAAGGAGATGGAGAAGTTGAAAGGGGAAAAAAGAGACTCTGAGGGACCACGCTTTATCACATCCCCCAATCCCAGTCCTTCCGACGTGACAATGTTGTGCATAGAGATCAACAATAAACTGGAAGATATGACCAAGAATGCCGAACAGCAAGCGGAAAAGTTAGACGGGCTGGAACAAGTTGTCCTGGGAGTGCAGCATCTTGTTGGCTGTTTGCTGGAGAAGCTGAAGACCTCGAAATTCAGCAGTCTCATGCGTAGAGACGAAATTCCTCGTAAGCTCCTTAGAGTGGGTGGCTACTTGAGAAAAGATAAATCAAGCAATCTTTTCAGGATGCAGACATTTTCAGACAAGAAAGACATTTTGTTCAGGAAAAAAAATGAAAAGGTAAGCCCAAAGGTGCCTTTAAAAAAAAATCCTGACTTTCCCGCCTCCCGGCGCTGCGCTGAGTTAAATTTATTTTGTTGTTAGCAGCAGCAAATCATGTAGCTTTGCCCTTAAAATTTATTGTACTGAATTAGAAGTAACACAAGCCAAGATTCACCGATATTTAAACATAAACAAAGATGTTTTTTTTAAAGAATAAGAAGCAATGAAGGGAACATTTCGTGAAAAAAAAAACCCTGCAGTCTGCTGATGATAAATGCAGATTCTTTTTAATGCTGAGCTGACATAATAGAAATCATAATGTGTGTGTGTTTGGGGGGGGGGCTATCTCTATCTGCTTCAGTGTCAAAATACTTCCAAACATTAATGCAATTGGGTCCTTCCAGTTGGTGTCTGCCTGATTTTATTGTTTAAGTCTAGGATATAGGATTGCTGGATCTCATTTGGAAAAGTCCTGGAGATTTAGGGATGGAGTCTGGAGAGGACAGAGACCTCAGTGGGGTACAATGCCATAGAATCTACCCTCCAGGGGAACTGATCCCTGAAGTCTAGACATGAGCTGGAAGTCCAGAAGATCCCCAAATCCCACTCTACAACATATGCTTATAAACATCTCTTTAGGCATTTTATCATAGGAGCTAGCAACCTTCATCTGAATGTCCAGAAGTCTCTTTTTGCCTTAGATTGTTTATCATCTATGGGGGGACCCTTCCTATTTGTCAGTTGCCCCAGATCATCTTCTAACTCTGGAAAAACTGAATATGCTCTATGACTAGGACTGTTGGTTGTAGATATTCTTGCTCAATTTGTTTTAATTGTTTTAAATGTTTGGCTTAATTTCAACTTTAAACCTCAGTTAATCGTTTAAGCTTATTATATGTCACGGAAAACGGACGCGACCCTGAGCTAGCTTGCTGGGAGGGCAGCATGGAGATTAAATTAATAAATAAATAACGAATACCTAAACAAATGAAATAATTTTATTTGTTAAACTAGAGAAGGAACACTGTTCGTTGAAGAAGATATTTCAGGTCGGACACAGGTACAAATTAGTTAGTGGTGGATGGATTCCTTTCCCGATCTACATTAGTGAGGTCATTGGGAATATGCTTTCGTATGTTTTTGGACAATTTTGATAGGCACACAGATAAACTGGCATGGGAGGGAGAAAATGGTAACTGACCTATCACTGATATTAACTAAAATGAAATGGGTTGATTGAGAAGCAGTCCTATAATAACACTTATGATCTCCGAAGTTCAAGGTGCTTTCTGTGCCTTCTCTCTGGAATCCTTACAGAAGATGCAAGCAAGCACTGTCCTGTCCATTCTCTGTAGGAAAACCAGGGCTTGTTAAAGTTAACTTGTGGCTGACAGGAGGTTTGAATGGGGGGTTTCCTGTCTCCTGCTCTTCTTGTTACCTGACTCCCTCATTGTCCTTTAAAGTGCTCCACATGAATGGAGAGCTTCTCACTGTTGAGTTGAGGTTCTTTTGGAAATCAGTGTCCTTAAAAAGCCTCATTTCCTTGTTAGGAAAGGAAAAAAAAAAGGCACGCTGGAGTAAACATATGTAATTCAATATAGGCCATGGGGATGGGGGTGGGCGGTGGGGGAAGCAGCAGGACAAGATGTGGCATTGCAAAGTGATTCCTTTCAGAAATTCGGGCCAAGGATTCCCCATGTAAGCTAGACAATTCTGCAGGGACGACTTTAAAATAGTGATAACCAAGTGGAAAAGCAACATGCTGTGTCAAAGAAGGAAACCATGGAATGTTACAAGCGGTTTGAGGGTCTTCAAGAGGCTTTGCCTCCTTTTGTAAATAATCATTTGTGCTGTGTGTGACTTTTATCAAATGCACGTTAGTATTTCACTGGAAAAGCAGAGGCTTTCGGGTGGCCAAAGAGGGTGCTCTCCTCCCTTTTTCTCCACAGAACAGCTGGTTGGGTCCAACCCAATGTTTTGTACCTTGCAAGTTTTAAAATGCATTTTAAAAAACTCAGGCACACTTACACAATAGGTCAGGGGTGGCCAAATTGTGACTCTCCAAAAGATCATGGACCACAATTACCATGAGCCCTTGCCAGCATCAGGCAATGGCTCATGGTAATTGTAGTCCATGGGCATCTGGAGAGTCACAGATTGGCCACCCCTGCAATAGGTTAAAGACCATCTATTAACAGAATCCAGGGTCAGTCTAACTATCCTTAAAAACCCTCTGCCTCCGTTTGGTAAACCACAGCCGGATTTACTAAGCATGCATCTGTATTCTGTTAAGCAAAACCAGGCTGTAACTCAAGTTCTTTTCAACAAGGGCTGAACGGAACTCCCTGTAATACCTTACAGCTGGGCTCTCTGTTTCTTTTGCTGGAACTGCCTGTCATGTTAGGCTTGGTATTTACTGTTGTTCTGAGTACAATTGGGCAATTAGAATCTCATCATCCACTCCATTGGGAGAAAAAAACAGTGGTTTTCGGAGAAAACTACTGGAAAACGACGAGGCCGGTGCCAAACTAAATTGTCGTTAGGATCGTGCAATATGTCACCACTGCTTATTTCTGTGCTTACCATCTATACTCTTTGGAGGCACACAAACACTTCCATGCTGATCTCAGTGGGACATGAAAATGCAAAGCAGATAATTGATATAAGCTCAGGTATGGTCTGTTCGAATGTCCATGATATAAGGAGACTAGAGAGTAATGGATTGTGCCACTTCTGTGCCAGCGAAATGAGCTTCCCCAAGATGTTTTAGTTACTATTTTAAATGGATTCTAGGCCAGCAAATATGGGTTTTTAAAGCTTCAGTCCTTGTTTAGACCACCAAAATTCAGGCAGCTCGTGCCAAGACATCTTCTCTAATATGGTATAGCCATTCTCTTTGGCTTGAATCCTTCCTTCCTTCCTTCCTTCCTTCCTTCCTTCCTTCCTTCCTTCCTTCCTTCCTTCCTTCCTTCCTTCCTTCCTATTTGGGATAGTTTGATACTAGGTCAGAGGAAGGAAGGAAAGAACAATCCTTTTGCTCAACTGTCACCCCTTCTTTTAGTATTGTATAATGTCCTTTTCAGTGTCCATATAGATCATATCTAATCACTACATTGTCACCCTCACTTGCTTTAAAGTGAGGACTTCCAGTCCTGGCATAATCGTTTTCTCAATTGAGTTGGATTGCATGATATGGCCAAAGTAAGTGAGCTGGAGTTTCATGAGTTTGCCTGCTAGCACTGGAGTTCAAATGAATTGATTCTGCTCTTGTCCAGTTTTTTCCTCCACAACCACAAGTGTCTATTGGAAATATGGTAGATCGAACTAATTTCCACTTGGTAATCAAGCTTATGTTCTTGTTTTTCCATGTTCAGTTCAAGCTCATTATTGTTGAAAGACCCAAAGGAATACACGCATGCATGCATGCATGGTGACCTCCCAAACATCCTATTCTTAACAGCTTTGTTCAGGTCCTGCAAACTGAAGACCTTGACTTGAGTCAATTTGTCTAATGTTGGGTCTTTCTCTTTTCCTGTAGTCTTCAATTATTCCTAACATTAATGTCTTCTCCACTGACTCTTGCCTTCTCATAATGTGACCAAAGAACCATAGCCTCAGTTTTGTCATTTCTGTGACTATGGAGAGTTTAGGCTTACTTCGATCTAGAACTGCCTTATTGGTCTTTTTGGCAGTCCACATCATCCATAAAACTCTCCTCCAGCACTGCATTTCCAGTGAATCAACTTTCTTCCTGTCAGCTTTCTTCATAGTTCAACTTTCACATCCAGACATAGCAATAAATTAACTTGATCTTGGTCATCAGCAACACATGCTTATACTTAAGGATATTTTCCCGCTTCCTTATGGCTGCCCCTTCCAATCTCCTTCTGATTTTATGGGTATAGACTCCCTTTTGGTTTATGATGGAGCAAAGGAAGAGAAAAATCTGGAACAATGTATACAAATACCCAGTTGTTTCTGTGCATTTTTTCATAGTCATTTGTGCATTAGGACTAAGGAAAGGGACATGAATCTGCATGCCACCTTTCTTCCTCAAGGTGCCAAATATTTCCTTCAGCCCCTTTTATAACTTGGCCTTCTTTTCATGAGATGTCAAATACCTCTCTGTAGTACTGCCTGCCTTCTGGAATGCCAAATAGCTGTCTTTGCCTGCTTTTAAAGTGAGAAACTTAATTTCCTAGAACATTTGTACTCATTCTTCTATTTCTGCGTATGTTAGCAACCATAATCCTTTGCATGAAAGTTGAAATTCCCAGAAAATGTCAGCCATCTGAATAAAGACCTGACCATCTGAAATATATGTTTCCTACTGGAACCAATGAAAAACAAAATCAAATTCATGTAAAAACAAATGAAATCAAAATGAATGAAACTCATACAACAAAAATTGTAAATCCCTCACTTGGAGACCTTCCTGTGAAATTTCCATTTATTCTTGGTGAGATGAAGTTTCCATGTTTTGTGCACTCTGAAAGGGATATCACATATCCTGGAATCAACACCTCAAGCACAAGAAGATAATCGTGATTTGAAGAGTTGCCAACAGGTTTGGAAACAACAAAGAGAAATGGGCAGCTTGTTCTATCGGATTACCTTTTTTATACACTATTTGGCTGGTCTCCATTTCCTTCCAAAGATCATTACTTTGGCTTTTTTTCTCACAGTAGTCTAAAAACCAATATAACAGACATTTTATTCCTATTTGTGT
This sequence comes from Paroedura picta, assembly GCF_049243985.1. Taxonomy (NCBI): domain Eukaryota; kingdom Metazoa; phylum Chordata; class Lepidosauria; order Squamata; family Gekkonidae; genus Paroedura; species Paroedura picta. The sequence continues at coordinate 71,237,360 of NC_135377.1, read as the reverse complement.
ACTCGATGACAGTACTGCATCATCCACATACAATAATATAGGAATGTGGACTGGATCAAATTTAGGGCTATGGATGTCCACTAATTAAAAAAAACTGATTAAATCGAAAGGGCATTGATATGCACCCGTTTTTTCCTTTGCTAATTGGTATTTCTGGGGTTAGATCACCAGACAAGGTACCTTTGACCTGGCAGGTAGTAGAAAGATGAAGCTTCCTAATAAGGTATAGCAATCTCCTATCTACCTCTGTTTTCATAAGTTTTTTTCTACAAAAGCTCCCTTGATATAGAATCAAAAGCTGTTTGCAAATCTAAAAAGACTACATATAATTTCATCTGTTTGCCATTATAGGTCTTATTAACAAGTTGAGAGAGGATGGAACATTGATCATGTATAGATTTCCCTTTACAAAACCCAGTTTGTTCATGGCCTAAGACCCAGTTTGTTCATGGCCTTGTTCATGTTCTGCCATCCAAGAAGTAAATTAGTTTGTTAAGAATCTGGCACTTATCTTCCCCATTATTGAAAGCAAACTAATGGGACGATGAAATGCACAGCTAAAGCTTCCATGATCTGAAATTCAATAATATCCTATTAAGCCTCTATGAAAGGAACAGAACATTTATTTCTCCAGGTAACTGGCAAGCATATCTCATCTTACTGAATTCTCAAACACCTTAGAAAGCTACAGATCTCATGGTTGCTTGCTCACCTGCACATGCTTGAATCTGACTGAAATTTCAATGCATAAATCTAAATAAATTTTCAATCAGCAAAAATAAACCTCCCCATATTCCCTCCCTCTTGCTGATACCCACTGATCAACACTGCTCACCCTGGGGGATGAGGAATGACATGAGGGAGGTTTGCAGCAGAAGGGGAAATCACTGGGAATTGCCTGTTTCGCCTGGATCCAACTCCTAGTTAACATTTGGAAACTTCCTGGAGGAATTGCGCTTGTTCTGAAATGCATCCAAGCATTATTGGCTGGAGAAATGTATTTTCCAGACCAAGTAATACCAAACTTTGGCCACATCAGTAGTTAGAATCATCTGTAATTCACACATTTTCCTACCCACCTCATTTTTTCCATCTTAGGGCCTATAAATCACCTGCCACTGTGTATGCGATTCCATTTAATGTCAGTGGACAAAATCAACAACCAGAAATACTCCAGATGAACAGATAATTTATATAGATTATCCCATGGGTATAATTTTGACATGGGCATAATGGTGTATTCATATTCATGATTTAATTACTGTGCTGCTGTTTAAATATAACTCCACTTTTCTTCTCTTATATATTGTAATGCTATAGAATGCAAATAAAGGGAATGAATGAATGAATGAATGAATGAATGAATGAATGAATGAATGAATGAATGAATGAAATTAATCTGCCATACACATTGTTTCCATTGAAAGCATTGAATTTTGGTTGAAAATAAAGAACTTGCCATTGTGGTCATAAATGGTAATGGTTTACACACGTTCATAAAAGTTGTGTCTTGATGCTACAGTTAATGGATGACTGGGAAATCAGAGGCAGTTTTGAGCTAATGTGTATGTAGAAAGTTTTTGTATTTGATTATTGTTTTTGTACATGCTGTTAGCCACCCTTTGAGGAAAGGCAGGATAGAAATAAACATTTTATTGATTACTAAGTCAACATCAAATTTTATTGACAGTCGTTCAGACCACAGTTCAAATATACCATTAAAATATCAAATAAATACAAAAATGAATATTTGAATACAAAAGGGGTGTTTAAAATCACAAATATAAAGTGTGTCAGGATAAAAACCTCACCACTGAAACAGCATTCGCTAAGTAACAATCCAGTATGTCATTCAGTTGAATAGGAAACTTTCTGACTTACATAAATACCATGTAATTTAATGGCAGCTGCACAAAATGTTGAAGTGTATAAAGTTATTTGACGGTTTTCTTCAATGAGAAATATTTAAACTATATCTTTTGAAGGTAAACTTTGATATTAGTCTAAAGTTAGCTGGATTGGGTTGGTTCTTATAACATTATAGATGGGACAATGTAGCAAAATGTGTTTGAATATTTATTACTATTAATAAAAATGTATGAGGATTCTGATGGAAGTTGTGCCTTGCTAAAGCAGCCAAATAAAGATAGGGGATGGAAAAGTGGAGTGTGACTTAGTTGTGGACGTGTCACCCACCTTTGCGTAATGCCCGGTTCAGGAGTATGGCTTCCTTGTGAACAGTTATCTACTCAACTGCCAGCTTTGTGTTGTGGTTAATCTAGTGAACCAGTTTTGATTCCCCTCCAAACGCAGCCAGCTGGGTGACCATGGGCTAGTCACAGTCCTGTTATACCTGTTCTCAAACAGCAGTTCTATCAGAGCTCTCTCAGCACTCACCTGCATTGGGTATCTGTTGTGGGGAGAGGAAGGACAGGCAATTGTAAGCCATTCTGAGAATCTTTCAAGTTGTGAAAATTGGGGCATTAAAAAGCTCTTCTTCTTGAGTAGGTAGGGTGGGACTGGGAAGCCTTAGGTAACAGGTAGAGGAAGATAATGGAGAGCTCTGAAAGGAGAATATATGGGGTGCACATAACCCCCTTTTCTATGGTTGAGGGCAAAAGGATCCAATTCCTCACATGTCTCTTAGCATTTAATCAATTATATCCTATGGTATATTTTCAGTAAATATTTCAGATTCTTACTGATAGATCCAAGAAGCTCTGGCAAAAATTAGCTTTGTCTCTGCAAGTTCCCATTTGATGCTAGCTGTGGAAAGTGGTGACTTGGGTGCATGAAGGAGCCACTGTAAAACTCAAGCAAAACTTTCATATCTCCTGAGGTCATCATCTCAATTACAACGGTGTGCTGAATGATCAAACTGCAAAATCAAGCCGTAGCTTTGTAGGAGTGGTGTAATCAACTTTTAGGATCATTGTTTTCATCCAGGCAACTCAGTAAATACTGACGATTCATAAATTATGTGCAGAGCTTATAAGACTGTTTAAATATTGGAATCAAGTGTTACTAGAGTTGTTCCAAAGTCGGTGTTATATCTATTGTTTTCGTGCGATGCCTCGTTTTGCTCTTGCCCATTCTTGAGGCACGGAACTGCAGAAATGATCATTTAAAACTTTATCCAATAGTATAGGAAGGCTGATACAAGCTGCATCATTTCCATCAAATCTTGTCAGACATTCATAACACATTTTCAGGGGGGGGGTTGTTTAAAAGGTGGCTATTTTATGACCATTTGTAACGTTTATACATTTTACATGTTCAGAAAATATCCATCTGTTAAGCAGGAAATTGAAAATGGCTTATGAACCCCTACTGTTTTAGCTGGGGTTTACTGATTGATATCCTCAATGCATGCATAGATATAAATGGAATCTTACTGCATGAGGAGAGCGAAATGTCAACCTCCCCTTTTTAAAAAAAGGATCGAACTTGAAAGAGAAGACTGTATTTATGCAGTCCTTAAATTTTTGACTCAAGTTCTTTCTGGTATCAAAAATGATAAAAATCAGTGTTATCGGTGCTTCAGTACAGTTGCCTCTGGCTTGGCTCCAGGAAAGCATGCATGTGCAAAGTCTATGTACACTCTGTGTTGACGCTTATATATCAAAAATCCAAGATGTTGCTTTGGCTGGGAATGACACACTGCAGTTCTTGGTATCATCATCCAGATCAGGTAACTCAACCACAACTATTAATGGGACTGACACAGAAGTGAGATATCTGAGCCTAATAAATCACAGAGCGCATTTTTAGGCAACCTCGGTAGGAAGACTCATGTGCAGGCAATGTGGTATTTACAGATGCAAATTTCTATATATTATGACTTGTTAAGTGCAATTGAATTGAAGCCACAGAACAATTCAATTTGGCACCCGATTCAACCAGATGGGATGATAAAGGGGGCAGAAACCTGGAATCGTTTCATGAAAATGCTCATTCCAGAATTCGAGCAGTCACATGAAAATCAAAAAAGTTTTATTAGGTGATTTTTTAAAAGTGAAAGTTGGATATTGGAGACTTTGCCAGGCTAGTTCTAGTGGGGCATAAAGAAGGAATTCAATGACTCTTCTTTTCTTTTTTTTCTCAACAAGGAGTCAGATGTTCATAAAATGACTAAGTTAATTTTGGACTCAATTTCAAATTATGACTTAAAATATGATATTTATGTCTATGGACGCCTTAATGTCTAATTCCTTTTTTTTTCATCACATATTCCTTCAAATAATCTCATCCAAGCATCAGATCAGAACAAGGCAGTTGGAAAAGGAAATTGTATGGGCAGAATTAAAGGCGACTCTTTAGCCTTGGCTGCTCAGAGAACACATTTCCTTAGCAAGAATTTAGGCAAATATTATGCTCTGGAAGGACCAGCCAGAGACCTCAAAGAAAGAAGACCCTGTTCAGTACAGCACAACACTCACTCCCTTTTGAATACCACCTGCTCCAAAGCTGCCAAATTTGGCAGACCTGGATGCTTGAGAGAAAGTGGCAGATAGAAGAAAACATTTAATTCTATTGGATTGTGGCCAACTTCTCACAACGGCAGAAGAGGTTGTGTCAGGGCTGTACCCCTTCAGACTGCAGGTGACAGCCATGTTTATTAACGTTCCTCCATTTTTTTAAAAAAGCCTCAGTTCACAAGATGTTAGGGCCCTAGTCTAACCCATCCCCTTTAAGTCAGAATGTTTTTTGTAGGGCAGTATCCAATGACTGGGGAAAGAAATGAAGGCTGGATTGTAGAGTGGAGAGGTAGTTAGTTAATTCACTTTATTAGCTGTTAGGCAGAAAGCTGGTCAAATTTTAGTATAATTTAATTTTATAATTTTTATTTGTAATTAATGAAGCATATTGCCTATCTATTTTAACTATGTTGTAAACTGCTTCAAACTCATTGGGAGAGAGACAGTCTAGAGCCAGCTTGGTGTAGTGGTTAGGAGTGTGGACTTCTAATCTGGCATGCTGGGTTCGATTCTGCACTCCCTCACATGTAGCCAGCTGGGTGACCTTGGGCTCACCACGGCACTGATAAAGCTGTTTTGACCGAACAGTAATATCAGGGCTCTGTTGTGGGGAGAGGAAAGGGAAGGCAAATGTAAGCCGCTTTGAGCCTCCTTTGGGTAGAGAAAAGGAGCATATAAAAACCAACTCTTCTTCTTCTTCTTCTTGAAACTGAATAACAACAGGAGCAACAACACTAATAAATGAGCCCCCCATCCCTGTCCCCGCCACAGCCTCACGTCTTACCTTTCACCTCCCATGTTTCCAAAATCATGCCTGGGATTTCACTGTCAAATATAGCCTTCCTCAACTTTTTTACTATTGAGAAACCCCAGAACGGATGCGATCATGCAGCCTATGGTTGGGAAGCATAGCAGTCCCTCTGGAACACTGAAAGCACTTTCTTGCCATAGTTAAAGAAATGGCTATTCGTTGGTATAAGAAGTTACTCAAGCTACATTCTTTTGGAGAAGAGTGATCGAAAGCGTCGTTTCAGCTATTCTGACTTAGAGGTAGATCCTACCAGTCTGAATACAGTTTTTTTCCAGAATGTGAATGCAGTGTGTGTGTGTGTGTTCTTTTTTTCTTTTAATGATGTGTGTACTCACACCCAAAATTGAATGCTGGCTGCTTCTGCCTCGGATTCATGTTTTCACCATTTCCCCTGCAGTCCTGTAGATGTCACTCTAACATTGCAGACTGTGGGAAAAGATGTGCTAGGCTTGGCTTCCTCTAAGCACAGAACCCTGATAAATGTGTCATCAGTCCACGATGGTAAATTATATTGGTTCAGCTTTAAAGCATCTAATGCAGTTTCTCTGTCAAAAGCATGCATCTGATTGGAATGTGAATGTAGGGCTCAAATACTTAGCTGATTAAAAAGGCTATAATTTCCGAGCTTACTTCACTCCCAGTCATTAATTGAACGGATGACATGTGCAGAATGTTCATAAATATTCCAGTTGCTGAGGAGCGTATGAATACACCCAGCGATCGGTAAATCCATAGTCTGGATTATATTCATATTGAAAAAATACATGTGTGGTCTTATTTTTATTTTTATTTTTATTTTTATTTTTATTTTTATTTTTATTTTTATTTTTATTTTTATTTTTATTTTTATTTTTATTTTTATTTTTATTTTTATTTTTATTTTTATTTTTATTTTTATTTTTATTTTTATTTTTATTTTTATTTTTATTTTTATTTTTATTTTTATTTTTATTTTTATTTTTATTATATCGATAGGCTGTCGTTTCTGACCTGTTGGCTCATAACAACAGATAAAATATGATACAATAAAATGCATTAAAACCTTACAACTCCCAAATCTTTACAATTCCCAAATCCCACAACCCCAGCCTGCCTCCTGCCATCTGCCAAGTCTCCAGGGAAGGTGCTGCAGTGGGAGACAGGAGAGTACCTCAGTCATGAGAATACCTCGTCAGGGATGTGTGCTCGGAGATACCTGAGCTAAACATATATTTGAAAAATGCCTCATTAGTATCTTTTAAATATAATGTAGTCTCCCAAATCCATCCAAGATTTTTCAGGATACATAAAAATGGTCCTTAAAAATAGGTCCTGAAATGTTCGAAAATATTCAGGGCTAACTGGGAATACTGGGAGCCAGCATTTGCAGACTCCTTGGACTGCCCCCTCCCGGCCACCCTTTCTGTGTCTCCTGAGACTTGGTATTGGCTTGCTGGCTGATTTAGGTATGATTCTCTCAGTCTCAAGTGTTTTTGTTGTTTTTTAAGAAGGTCATTCTTTGCTGGAGTTGGTTTTTGTAAGGTTTGCGGAGGTTTTATTTATTTGGAGTAGTAGTTAAGAGTGACGGCCTTTCATCTGGAGAGCCTTGATACCCCATTCCTCCATATGCAGCCAGCTGGGTGACCTTGAGCTAATCACAGTCCTGTTAGAGCTGTTCTGACTGATCAGTTCTGTCAGGGCTCTCTCAGCTCCACTGACCTCACAGGTTGTCTGTTGTGGGAAGAGGAAGGGGATTGTAAGCCACTTTGAGACTCCTTGGGTAGTAAAAAGCAATGTATAAGAACCAGCTCTGTATTTATTTATTCTTTTGGTGAATACTCACATTTAACAACAAGAGTCTTGTGTACCAAAAAAGTAAAATAGATTTATATGTTGTTCATAAGGTCATTTGCCTAAAAGGGGGTAGGGGAGAATCCTATGACAGGGATTGGAAACATTTAAAGATTCCACTTAAAGCTCAATAAAATCAGAGTCCACTGGCAACAAAGATTTATTCCAGGCGTGAGCTTTCAATCGCAAGCATTCTTCCTCAGACTATGAACTGACCATCATGGCAGTCAGTTCATAGTCTAAGAAGGAGTGCTTGCACTTGAAAGCTCACACCTTGAATAAATCTTTGTGGGTCTTAAAGGTGCCACTGGACTGGATTTTATTGTGCTACTTCAGACCAACATGGCTACTCTTTTGAATCAATCCCGCTTAAAGATGTAAGTGGATTGGAAGAACAAAGGCAAGGACATGTGAAAGAAGAAGAAGAAAAGCAGAGCTGATATTTATATCCCACTTTTCACTACCCAAAGGAGTTGCAAAGCAGCTTACAAACACCTTTCCCTCCCTTTCCCCATGACAGACAGCCTTGTGAGGGAGGTGGTTCTGAGAGAACCTTAAGAGAAATGGTCTTTGAGAACAGCCTTAAGAGAACTGTGACTAGCCCAAGGTCACCCAGCTGGCTGCAAATGGAGGAGTGGGGAATCAAACCTGGTTCTCCAGATTAGGGTCCACCACTCTCCACCACTTCACCACTCAGGTGTATTAAGAGGTCTAACCACACATTTGAAAAAATAAGTGAGATCTGGTTACAGATCCCTAATAAGACTTATTAGAATAGTACAGAGTTTTATTAGCTGTGCATGTAGACAACTCATTCTTTGTATTTTGCTCCACTGAAATGTCGTTTTTCAGTGGTGGTGCTTTTACAGAGCTTTATAGCGCTCCTACTCTTACAGGGATGGTGGTCATTAAAGCGTACGTAGAATTCAATTCCATTTCATCTGCATTTGTTTCCTTGCGAGACTTGGCCATCACCAAATGAAACCATACAAAGTATAAAGTTAACACACATGGCAAAGCCTGCAGCCAGTGAGTTAAAATGACTTTTGCAGCAAAACGGTCCCCTTGACAGTAACATTTTAGACGTCTAATTTATTTCTGGTTTGGTGCTGCTTGAACAGAACAGCAATTTAACATGGTGCAATGGCCAAATAAGACTGGAAGAGAATTCAGATTCCCCCCCCCACCTCCCCACCCCCAGACCTCCCTAACAGACATTCCAGTGGCATTTCAGATTCTGCTTTGGTTTTGGTGAGACACACAGTGGGCAATATATAACACTGAGTAAGGTCCTCAAACACATTTAGACCACAAAAACATAGACAGCAGTTCGTGAGTGTTCTTGCGTGCCTTCGCTTAAAAAAAACTCGAGTCCTTTTTTGGGGGGTTGGTGTTTTGCGAGGGTAGCGTTCAGATAATGGCCGTGAAAGTCAAAATGGACTACAGCTGCTGTTAGAGCTGGATTTTGATTGGACAAAACCTGTGACTTTCTCCCAGAAAAATTTGCAAAGCTAACAGGTAATTAAATATGGATTAAGGGTTAAACTTTAGTGTGTTTTCTTGCTTTTCCCATACAGGAGAAGTCCCATTTAACTACAAAAATGATTAAAAAGAAGAAGCCACCCGATTCTTCAGGTTAGAAGTTTTATTCTTTTTTGAGATCTCATGTCAAGACATTGTCAATGCAGATTTCTTAACCTTGGCATTTTGCTCATGGGGATCTGTGCCAGGCTTACACCTCTGCATGGTGGGATTGTCAGCTGGCTCTCTCGCCGGCATTAATGATGTTTCCTCCTGTAATCAGATCACTCATTAATTAAAATATCACCCTAGTGTTTAAATAGATGAGGCAGAATTATACTTCAGCCAGCTGGTTATCGGTTGCCTTAGCCTATATGTGATTTCAGTCTTTCAGAGTAAAGTTCAAAGTAACTTTAGATTAACTTTGTCACTGGGATATGACAAAATGAGGCAAAAAATGTACTGATGCTGAAATCACCACTATATTCTAGTTCCTGGGAGACTGACATGATAACAGGACTGAAATCCAGAAGGATCTTTTTAAACACCTCTTTTGATGGACCAGAGAACATTGTAGGGGTTGTTAAAATATTACATTTGACAAAAGTGAATACTACTGGAACAGGCTTGCCAGATTCTGTAATCTTCAGGACCTGAACCTACATACTGTAGCTCATGATCAAGATCTAACTGGAATGTTGATGAAAGAAGCCCTTCTTTGTAGGTTTAATGGTCTGTTTTCAATAATCACTTAGGGCAAGCTTTTTCAAGTGGTTTTGTGATACCCAGGGGTTTCTCAACAACCCTGGAAGGGTTTTGCTGGTTGGGTGGGAGTTAATTAATTTTAAATTACTTTTTAAATTTAAAAAATTGTGATATGAACATATATGATTATGTCAACCTGCCCCCCCTTCCCGCTGCCCCAAATGGCCAATGATGGGCCTGGAGGGGGTGGAAAGGGGAGGGCCCCTGATCAATCTGAGGCTTGTCATACTTGGTAGCGACTGGAATCCAGAGAGGTAAGTAATTTCATTCTAACTTAACTGCATGGGGGTTGGGGGGAGGGCAAGGAGCAATGGAACGATGAATGCCTGCCCCAGCCCTGTTCCCAGTCCAGCAAAGTAGGCTGCTTGGCCCTTTCTGGCATTGGAGGATGGGGATGTCACTTCTGGCCACTTATGACTGTGATGTCACTTCTGGTGACTTATGACTTACAGAGGTTTGATAAGGAAGCTGGAGGGGGATGCGGTGAGGGGCAGGACACCTTCCTGATTGACCATTCATTGGATGACCAGCCAATCAGGGATGGGTCAGCTGGGACAGTGTACCTGATTGTTTGGCAATGAGTGCCAACTCCTCCCAGCACCCTCTTGCCACTTTATTTATATGGAAAGATATTACCTGTGTTGAGCCTCACGATGGCTTAGAAAAATAACATCTATTATTATTATTATTATTACGACTCTCAGGTTCCACAATTAGGAATGCATCTGTCCATTAATCTTTAATTGTGATATTTTAATTTACTATACTATGTTACCCCACAGAGTTTAAACCAAACAAACTTTGTTTTGATGATTTCATATCACTCATTGACTATGGGAGAAGATGGAGTTGTTGTCATCACACATCTCATCTAGCCAAGTATTCGGCCCTCACGGAATAAAATATTTTATTGACTAGATGATATATCTCAGTGGTTAAAAAGTTGGGGATTCTGATAAGCATTCCATGCCTTTTTTTTTTTTGTGGGAAATCCAATTGCTTCCAAAAGATACATGACCTGTAAGCAAGTGAAAGTATACCAGACATGTAACAGTTGGTATTTTCTGCTTGGTTCCAGAAGAATCTGATGAGAAAACTCACACAGAAAAAGTTCATAAACTCAACAAGGAGAATACAACCACCATTTTTGCTCAAAAAAGTTCCTCCATCTCTTATAATCATGGATTAATGCAGAAGACAGAAGAAATCAATAGCAATGGCTGGAAAAGCTCTCTTCAGAAGACAACAGAAAAAAGCCAGGGAAAAGCAATGGGGGACGCTACTCAAAAAACCTGTGGTCGGGATCTTAAGGGGGGCTCACTCAGATTTGTAATGAAGCAGGAAGTGCCTGAAGCAAGTCAGAAGAAAGCAACGGAAGAGGCTGAAGGAAGAGATTCTAAGAGTGCTGACGAAAGGAAAGTCCCAGAAGCCACATCCTATAGTGAAGATACAGCAGAAGATCTTGAGGACCCATCAAAACCCCAGGGTCAATGTGTCAAGTATGTTGTAAACATTCATGCAGTAATAACAGAAATTATATATGCCTTCATAGGATACAGGTGGAAACAACATTCACGGGCAATAGATTCAGAAAGGAGGAAAGGATGTATTTCTTTAGTTAATGAGTAATTAAATTCTTGGTATTTTGGGTAACATAAAAATTCCAGTTTGTGTCAGCACTCTCTCACAGGTGGACTACAAGGCTCAAACTCTGAGCTGGGAAAGATGGCTATGAGAAATCTATGGAAGCCACAACCCCCACCCATCACCCTTCCATGGCAGACGTGCTTTTCATAATTCAAGGGCACCTTTGAACGTAACCTAGTTTCTGAATCCACATACTGAATGCTTTTAAAAGTTTGGATGATGGTACAGTATATTACATGGTACAGTCTGGATGATGGTACAGTCCAGCACACTGGCTTGCCCCACCCCTCCCACTGGATCTATCCGAATACCCCAAATTGCCAACAGTGACAGAAAAAAACACATATCAATGCTTGGACAAAATCCATAACCCAACCATAACAAATTCATTCCCTAACATGGAAACAGAGGGTGGGCAGCTCTTTGGATGAGACCAGAAGAGGCTACAGAGTGGCATTCAGGTCCTTGCCCTGCTGCCTCCCACACATCATGGCCATGTTGAGACAGCGTGGTGGGAATGCTAAGAGCCCAGCCACACTCGGCTCCTCCCCCTCCATATCTCATGGCCCTGAATGCCACTATGTTCCCTCTCCCCATCCCAACCCCATCTCCTGACCCACAAACAGCAGCCTTCATTGAGGTCGTGGCTGCACTTATTTTCAGAATGGGCTTGGGACCATTCACAATGGAGAAGTCATACCTCTCTCCAAGGTCTGCCCCAGACAATATGCGTGGGCTTTTGTAATTAGCTGGTGCTGGACGTAGCAGCATCCCTGGTTGGAATATTCCTGCCACATCACCCAATCATCATCATAATTCCTAACTTTTTTCCATTATAAAGTGCTTTTCATGGAGTATTCATTTTCACTGTCTGTGAGGTTCATAATGCTAGTTAACATTCTCTAGGACAGAAGTCAAGAGCCTCTTGTGGCGCAGAGTGGTAAGGCAGTGACATGCTGTCTGAAGCTATCTGCCCATGAGGTTGGGAGTTCGATCCCAGCAGCCGGCTCAAGGTCGACTCAGCCTTCCATCCTTCCAAGGTTGGTAAAATGAGTACCCAGCTTGCTGGGGGGTGAACGGTAATGACTGGGGAAGGCACTGGCAAACCACCCCGTATTGAGTCTGCCATGAAAACGCTAGAGGGCATCACCCCAAGGGTCAGACATGACCCGGTGCTTGCACAGGGGGTACCTTTACCTTTAGGACAGAAGTCTCCAATGTGATGTCCACGGGAGCCATGGTACCCACCAACACATTTCCTGGTGCCCACCAAGGGTTCTTAGAAAGAGTGTGGCCAAGAGGGGCTTTTGCCCAGCAAGGTTTCTGATTGGCTGCTGGAGATTTGATTGGCTGACATTTTTTTAATGTTGAATCAGCTGCCGTCACTACACAAGGCTCTTCACTGTGAGACGGAAGGTAGCAGCAATGTTGTGGCCAGCTCCAGCTCCCACTGCAGCCATGTTATGGATGCAATCACCACAATGTATCAGAACTCTAGAAGTGCCCAAAGCTCAAAAAAGATTGGGGACCCTTGCTGCTGGAAAGCGGTCCAATTGTTTAAAGAAATGTTACTATTCCTATTGTTTATTCGGATCCAGAGATGCTAAAACGCCAGATGTTTTGTTGCAGATTTCTCTCCTGCTGCTGCTTCCCCACCCCCATTGTAAAGATATTGAAGCAATCTATACTTTTTCTTATAGGCATAAAGAGCATGAGAAATCGCCATTGTCATCTCCGAAAGATGACCAGAATGCCAGCAGCAAGCGCCGAGTGAACGATGAAGGGCTTACGAAAGATGACAACAAAAAGAGCAGGGTGGATCCAGCCAATGCGGGTGGAGAGCAGCGTTCGGAAGGTTTGGCTAAGCTGGATGACACAGGAAAAGTGGAAGAACCGGACTCTGCTGTGGATGGGAGTGAAAATAACCACGAACCTTCTATAGGAGACCCTGATGCCACCTTTGGTAAAAATGAATAAATAAATACAGTGTTGTAAAAAAAAACCCAACAACTTGTGAGAATTGGATTGTCGTATAAGATGTATTTGAAAATATCAAAAATTAACACTCTGTGGTTTTTGAATTTTTGCTTTTTTAAAAAAGTTCTATTTTTTCTGTCCAGTTAAAGATCTGACAAGTCAAAACTGTTGGTTTTTTAAGTTTTGAAACCATCTAAAAGCAATGGAGAATTACACTTGTGGCCAAGTGGTGGCCTTCCAGATGTTCATGGACTAAAATTCCCATGAGCCCCTGCCAATTGGTGATGCTGGCAGAGGCTCATGGGAATTGTAGTCCATGAACCTCTGGAGAGCCACCGTTTGGCCACCTCTACCACACAGAGTGTGGCTTACTAGTGAAGTGTGACCTTGTGGCCAGCCTCCTGAATGTTTACAGCTCGTGTCGCCGTGTCCTTTAAATTTTGCCAGTCGGTGATTACTGATGCAATGAATTTTCGTTGCATTTTTCATTACACATCTTAAAAGATTTTTTGATCTTTTCACATTGAAAAAAAATCAACATGCCATCTAAACTAAGTAAACATAATCTTAAACACGACTGCATTCTTCATTGACAGAAGTGAATAGAGATACTCAAACTTCTTGGGCATGGGGAACTTTGTTAAGCAGTTGAGAACATACAAGTTTAAAGTTTTCTGTAGAAACAAGTTTGAAATCCCCTTGCAGTGCTATGGATAGTGATTTCACGCCTTCGAAAAGATTCTGTCTTTTGCAAAACATGTAAAAGGGAAACTATATTTTACTTTTACCTCTCTGTTAAATAAAAAAGGAAAGCCACAATCCTGAGAAAGCTGTTTTTAAGTGTGAGTTTATGCAAGCATTTTCACTGGCAAAATCTCCCCACAGGGTATTTGTATATGTTTGTGTGCACACCATACCCAGTTACTTGCTCCTACCAGTCATGAAATAGTAATACATTCATGGGAAAAGTGCAAGAGATTTTTCTCAAAATTTTATTTCTATGCACCTGGATTGTTTTTTGCTGCAGAACTTGCTCCAAGTTGGTCCCGTGAGCTGGCTCTTCTTTGAGCAAGCTCAGTGAATTGTGCTCTCTGAAAAAATCTTTCAAAATGATCTCATGGATACTTACTGTTTTGAAGATGCTTCCGGGGCCCTCCCAGGAGTTCACACAGCTTTAAATAACATTTTTTTATAATTAAAAGTGGATCGGAGATGGAATAGATTGGCAAAGATCCAGATGAGAAAATACAGGTCTACTGAATATCTCTGGAATGAACAAATATTTAAAAGCACTTGGGCCTTTCTCTAGAAAGAATGGTTAATGTGTAATGCTGTATTTTCCTTGGGAACAGTTCATAATTGGCATGCAACATTTTAGTTGTACATCAAGTCAAAGTAACTGCCTCTCTTCTCTGTCATTTGTAGATGATTGCCCACCTCCTCCAGCTCCTTTTGATCATCGGATCGTCTCAACCAAAAGAGCAGGAATTGGTAGCTTTTATCATGTAGACAAGGGTGAACTTTTGGGAGGGTAAGTGCAATTAAACCCACTTGGTAGCAGAAAACGCTATTCCTTTGAGTGACTGGAAAGTAAAACAAGCTAGAAGAACAGTTGATTTTTATACTCTGCTTTTCACTACCCGAAGGAGTCTCAAAGTGGCATTCTCTTTCCTTCCTCTCCTGACAACATACACCCTGTGAGGTACTTCAACCCCCCTGCTCAATGCAGGATCAGCCTAAATTATCCAGGATAAGTATCTGTCCAGCTGCTGCTTAAAGACCACCAGTGAGGGGGAGCTCACCACCTCCTTAGGTAGCCTATTCCACTGCTGAACTACCTTGTGAATTCCTCTCCCCCCTCCTGTTATCTAGCCAGTACCACTGTAAAGGTAAAGGTATCCCCTGTGCAAGCACCGAGTCATGTCTGACCCTTGGGGTGATGCCCTCTAGCGTTTTCATGGCAGACTCAATACAGGGTGGTTTGCCAGTGCCTTCCCCAGTCATTACCGTTTACCCTCCAGCAAGCTGGGTACTCATTTTACCAACCTTGGAAGGATGGAAGGCTGAGTCAACTTTGAGCCAGCTGCTGGGATTGAACTCCCAGCCTCATGGGCAGACAGCTTCAGACAGCATGTTTTCTGCCTTACCACTCTGCACCACAAGAACATAGTTTAAACCCATTATTACAGGTCCTATCCCCTGTTGCAAACAGGAACCACTCCCTGCCCTCCTCCAAGGGACAACCTCTTCTCCAGGCTGAACATTCCCATGTCCCTCAGCCATTCCTCATAGGGCTTGGTTCCCAGGCCCCGGATCACCCTCTTCACCCTCTCCATTTTGTCCACATCCTTTTTTGAAGTGAGGGCTCCAGAACTGCAAACAGTACTCTGAGTGCGGTCTGAGTGAACGCTATGTAACCCTTTCCTCCCAGGACAGGAAATTTTCAATGACCTGAGAACCAAGTAGGGAGAAACCAGCTGATGTTATGACTCTGATGTTGTTGGCTTTAACTTGGCAGCTGCTCTGATAGCATGTTCATCTCTTTGTTCTTGTCAGGACAAGAGATCTATCCCCAGTGGCATTAGGCTGGCCACTGTAGGAGAGAGGATACTGGATAAAGACTTGGGCTGATCCGGCAGGGCTCTTTTGTACGTTCTTGTATTTTGATTTGACTCAGAGAATGGCATCCTAATGGAACATCGATTTAAGATTTGCCTGCCCCATAAGAAAGAGAACTTAAAGCCTAACAAATTTTAATCTAGTTCTAGACAAATCACTATTTCCCTCTTCTTTCTCCAGTGGACGGTTCGGCCAGGTGCACAGATGTGAAGAAAAAACGACGGGTCTCAAATTAGCTGCCAAAATTATAAAAGTCAGAGGTATGAAGGAAAAGGTAAGGGTGAACGGCATTTTTCATTGCAGAAGAAGATTCTTACACGTGTGCAAGCTCTTAAAATAGGAAGTGCTCTGCTGCTTTAGGTTTTTGTTGGGGGGGGAGGGGTTGCCATTGCATGCATGTTTGTGCAGAGAACTGTATCCATACTTGCTTTTATCCCTCTGGCAGTTCTCTGAATCCACAATAGATTATAAATCTTATTTCATTCTTTATTCAATATCCTTCTCTGGTTTTATTTTATTCATTGTCAAAAAGGCTTTTTTTTTTCAAAGACATAGGCCGCAGTTTATCTGGCTCTTCTCAAGTGAATCTCCGCATTCCATGCCTTGGTTGTAACATGCCCACCACATGGCCCTCACTTCGACTTCATGTCACCTCAAAGAGCTTGCTCTGCATAACACAGAGTCACTCTTACAAGGAGATACACAAGCCCATTATTTTGCATGGAACCGGGAGGGCAGAGCAATGCGACCAATCGGCTTTCTTGCTTGCTTTCTCCACAGGATGAAGTCAAGAATGAAATCAATGTCATGAACCAGTTGAACCACGTGAACCTCATTCAGCTTTACGATGCGTTTGAATCCAAAAACGATATTGTTCTCGTCATGGAATAGTATGCATCCACTTGCTTATAGTTGCTTCCACTTCCGTGTTTTGAAACTATAAAATCTTATGTTTTTGTCTGCCCACTTTATGTTAAACCTAGGAATCAGGTCTTGATGATGTTCCCATATCCTTGCTATGTCGGAGTACAATAAATTGATTTTCCTGCTTTCTGACATTGATCTTTATGTGTCTAACAGAATAGCTCTCTATGCACTGGCTGCCAGGAAGACCAGAGCAAAAACAGTAACCAGAAAATCCCTAATCTGTGTGTCCAAATGTGGGAAACACAGATCAGTTTCTAATGGTTTTAACATATATGCTTCTTATTTGTGGTACTTTTTCCCCCTTTTATTGTTTGAATATTTATTTGTTTGTTTGTTGGATTGATTTGTAGACCACTGCTTTTTAGTAGCAATCTTGGGGAGGTTAACATACAAACCCCCGTACAAATGTAGTTAAAATCATAATCAGTTAAAGAATAGCTTCTACTTTAAAAATAATAAAATGCCCCAGTAGGGGTTTATACAGCCCGGATTTAAATCTCATGTCCTAGATTCTGATGGTGGGAAGGTAGAGAGGAGGGAGAGCCCTTCCGATGTTGCTGTGTGTTTATGAGGGCCTTTGGCCAGTGGTAATAAAATTTACTACTACTAAACAAAATACTTTCTATCCACAATAAGGGATTCAGTGTAACCCAACAGAAAACAAGTAGTTTCAGAATTGCAGTCATAACCCTCAAAGCCATGTGAAGTTTCAAAAAAGATACTTAACTTTCCAGAAGTCAATGTATTGACTTAGATCTCTGGATGTTATTTCCTGCTGTTTTCTACCATGAACTTCTGTTCATCCTTCACCTAGCTATGCATATATGCCTCTTCTCCCTCCTTACCCTCTGCTCCTTAGGACAGGGGAACCATAAATCATGTAAAGATCCTGGATCCCGAAATATGAATATATGTTCGTAATTTTGCAGATTTGCACTCATAAATTATTCAGATCAGCCAATACCAGTGGAGTGGATGGGTATTTTCTCTCTTTTTTGTCTGCATGGAAGGCACACACCTTCAACAAAACAAGTATAGGATAAATAAATTTAAATCTCTCTCTTTCTCTCACTCTCTCCCTTTTCTTCAGTGTGGAGGGAGGAGAATTATTTGACCGAATTATTGATGAGACCTACAGCTTGTCAGAAATGGATACCATCTTGTTCATAAAGCAGATTTGTGAAGGGATTCAGTACATGCATCAGATGTATATTCTTCATTTAGATCTGAAGGTAACGTAAAGGGGTTACATCATCCATACAAGTAAAGCAACGTGTGGCATCTTTGTTGACATACACTCAACAGGCCAAAGACCCCCGAATTACACCATATTATGAATCACCATTCCAGTTCAGGTTTATCCCATCAGGCATGCATTTCTTATAATATTTGTGCAGCCAACTCTCGCCCCTCCCAAAAAAAAAAAAAAAAACTGCTTCACCAACTGATTCATTTTTGTCTGGGAACTGTCTGACCCACAAACCTTTTAAGCTAAATCTGATAGCCCAGATGTAGAATAGAAAGCTAAGAGCTTTATAACATCAGACACAAACATGTGTTACAAAAGCTTTGTGGCAGCTTTTCGTACGGGAAAAGCAACTTTGGGAGGGATGAAGAGTTCACACTCCAAATGTAGATCTGGAGCCCGAATGCAGATCCTTGTTCTCTTTGCTGTATCCATGTGCATCAGCCATTGGTTGTAACTACTGTGGGTGACCCATCACCAATCTCAGCATTGGGACCAGAGCTACTAAATATTAAGTACTAAACCCAGCAACAAGAATCCTAGTCTGCTCTACATTGGTGAGGCCAGGGGGTATTGTGAAGGTTCAACGCATGCACCCTTTTAACAAATTCATAACTGCTCTAAATTGAGAATGTGATGTGGATGTTTGTGAGTCAACCATACAAAGTACAGAATCTGAATGATTCCAGCAACCTCCTGATAACCCAGAGTCTCAAAGCTATTTACAATTGCCTACCTTTCCTCTCTCCACAACAGTCACCTTGTGAAGTAGGTGAGGCTGAGAGAGCTCTGACAAAACGGCTCTGAGAGAACAGGTCTATCAGGACCGTGACTAGCCCAAGGTCAACCAGCTGGTTTCCTGTGAAGGGGTTAGGAATCAAGCCTAGCTCTCCAAATTAAAAGCCACCACTCGTAACGACTACACCAAGCTGGCACTCCGATTAAGACTGTAAAAGTGTAGAGTTGTCTGACAGCAACAAATCAGTGTGGAGAAGAACAGCGGACTTAAGATGTACCAAACTGGAAGATAAATTTCAAAGAATGATGCAAACCTTTTTAAACGTCCCAATGTCAGCTCATTAAGAGCTGCCAAATCACAACACTGACTTCCTGAAGTCCAGTCACAAAGCGTGCATTCCCTTTCTGGGAGCTCACTAATGCATTTTTTATCTTAAGTTGCTGCATTATGTCAAACTAAAATGCCAGAGCAGGGAAAAGCTGTACTGGCAGAGTATTCCCAGCCTCAAATACCACATGATTATAGTCCAAGATATCCTCAGACCCCAGCTAGCTTCAAGACGCCAGGACTGTGGTGCATATTTTTATATTGTGCAATGTTTTTAAATGTTGATTCCAGTGCAGTTCACTTACATTTCTCATAAATGCGTGATTTTTTTTTCTTTCTTTCTGGCAGCCTGAAAATATCCTCTGTGTGAATCGAGAGGCTAATAAAATAAAGATTATTGACTTTGGGCTGGCAAGGAGGTATGTTGTTTTAATCAAATTATCAGCACCTGTAATTTCCTAAATCCAAAGCTCACTTTGATTTGATGAAATATTAAGAGAAGTGGTGAAGCAGTTAGGAAAACAAGCCCGCCGGGATACTTGGACATATTTGGCCATCTAAGCATAAAAACTGGAGAATGTTTGAATCCAGCGGTATTCCTTTCTTTTTTTGCCAAACAATTTTTATTAATAATTTCAATGCAAATAAAAAAGCAAAATGAAAAAGAAGAAACAGCATAATAGGATAGAGAAATAATGTAAAAGCACAGATTTATCAGACCCATTACAGTAAATTTTGAATTTACAACCTTCCATATCTGGGGCCTTCCACCTTTGGCCCCTCCCTTTCTAATCCCCTCCAGGCCCATCATTAGTCATTTTGGGGTGGGTTAGTCCTTTGGCCCCTCCCCTTCTCATCCCCTCCAGGCCCATAATTGGTCATTTGGGGGCGGGTTAGTCCTTTGGCCCCTCCCCTTCTCATCCCCTCAAGGCCCATCATTGGTCATTTTGGGGCGGGTTAGTCGATATGATCATATATGGTCATATCTCACAATAAATGTTTAACAAATTAAAAAATATATATATAAAGAATTAATTATTCAGGAAACCCTTCCAGCACTGTCAGGAAGCCCCAGGGTTTCATGAAACCGTGCTTGAGAAAGCCTGTGGTAGAGTGACCCACTTAAAAAAAATTCCTAGAGGACAAAGTAATAAAGCTGCAGTAAATCTGCGACCTCTTTGCATGGCCTTCTCCTTCCATGGTTGGTTTTGGTAGGAAAATGCTTATCTGTTGTTATTGTTTCATGTTAGATACAAACCAAGGGAGAAGCTTAAGGTCAACTTTGGCACCCCAGAATTCCTTGCTCCCGAAGTGGTTAACTACGACTTTGTCTCCTTTCCGACTGACATGTGGAGCATAGGAGTCATTGCCTACATGTTGTAAGTAAAGCAAAGGCCTTTGCCATTAATCTGGTCCTTCATTTATAGCGGCCATCAGTTTAATGAAGGCCTGCTAACCAGTTTTCCCTTCAAGCTAAGGTGACAATATTTTTTTACATTGGTAAAGCGGGACACCATTGACCGGGGGGGTTCTTGATTTAAAATTTGGTCCATATGGGGCAACAAAAATGTTCATAGAATGCATAGAATGCAAAAATAGTATTGTAATATATATTTTTAAATTTCAACATAAGTACAATTTGCCAGGTACCCCCAGATGTCCCTCCAAAAGTGGGACAATCCGGTCACCTTAACTTCAAGCCCATCAGTAAAATTTCATATTGGCCTATAATTTACTTCTTGTTCATAGAGTTTTGTCTTCCCCGTAGGCTCAGTGGATTATCTCCTTTCCTGGGGGATGATGATAATGAGACACTAAACAACATCCTGGCTTGTAGATTTGACTTTGAAGATGAAGAGTTTCAGAAGGTGTCAGAGGAAGCCAAAGACTTCATCACTAAGCTTCTCATTAAGGAAAAAGGGTAAATGGACTCCAATGAACCCCAGCCTTTAATACACTGTCCAACTCTGCAGACTTTAATTTTGGGGCAAACAAAGCAGATGATGAAGTGCCGTTGGATAAATGCTTTAGATTCATGCAAATTCCTTTGAATTCCCATAGAGCAAACGAGAGTATGATATGCATGTACAGGTTTTCACTGAAATCAGCACTCTGACCCTTTTTATCATCATTTTTAACACCATCACATTTATGCCCGTGCTCTGATGTTGCATTGTTTTTTTTTTCTGCATGTGATTATGCATTTGAGAAACTTATAATGGCAAATCCTTAAGTGGTGGGAGGCACTTTTTCCATTGTGCTAAATGCTCATTGGCAGGCTGTGGTCAGCTGCAATGTCACCTGACTGCCACTCTGGCACAAACTGCTGGCAAGGCCTTATGGGAATTGAAGTTCATGGACATGGAGACTGCAACAAGAAATTTCCATGGGGGCACACAGCCTTTTTGAATGCCACCACTACAACCTTTCTCCCTCAGAGATATGCTGTTCTTCATAGAGAGTGGCTTGAAATGCCTCTGAGGAAATGAATAAATTAATTTCTGCTGGTGTAATGCTCTAATAGCAGAGGCGGGAGGGTCTGCACCGAACAAGGGGCGTCCCAAGCTCCCATAGTTGGGCAATGGATTAGGGGCTGTGCCTTCACCCAATTGTTGCACGGTGGCACAGGTGAGGAGACCAAAAACACTCTAATGTTTATGCAAGCGAAAACATGCATCTTCAGCACCATTGTAAAAGAAAAGTCATTGTAAAGCTAGTTTCAAATACTGTTCAGAAACCAGTGGAAAAGACACACTTGCTATGATGAGGGGCAAGGACAATGCATAATAAAAAATACTATGATGAGTTTTCTGCAGTAAGAACAGCACCATGTGCAAAATCACAAAAGAAATCATCTTTTTTTCAAGACTTTTTGCGATTATGCCTGCTGTGCATAATCTGCCCAGGTATTATCATAGACAATGATGCCTGGGATGAAAAGTGTGGGAATTATTATATAATCATTATTGTATTGCATCCTACTATTATTTATTGTTAGCTTCCCTCACTGAGTAGTTTAACATTAAATCATTCCATTAATGGATAATTTTCATCTGACTCTGGAGGAGGAGCAGATTAGAAGCTGTCTCTTAACTCTTAACCACTACACCAAGCCGTTGTTTTTGATCCACCCTCATCACTGTGATGTGTTATATTGCAGCGGAATATGTTTAGATAAAGGTGGATAAAAGTATAATCCCAGTTACAGAGATTAAGCCTCATTCAGTCCTGACCTTCTCAATCCCTGCCCACCAGAAGCTTGAAATAATGAAGGCTTTGGCAAGCCTTTAAAGGA
Organism: Paroedura picta; assembly: GCF_049243985.1. Lineage (NCBI taxonomy): Eukaryota > Metazoa > Chordata > Lepidosauria > Squamata > Gekkonidae > Paroedura > Paroedura picta. Next base: position 71,215,178 of record NC_135377.1, on the reverse strand, counting down.
AGTAATTCCAGAGCAACAAGCGAGTCTTACAGAATAGCCCCCCTGGTTGCCCTTGTGAGTCTAACTGGGCATATTACTGGTAGCCTTTCAGGACATTTCCATTCAATACTAACATGAGTGCCATAGAGAGAGTTATTGCTTTTAGCGGTCATTGATTTGGGGCCAGTTTCTGAAATGTGAATGCCATGCCTGCGAAAATCACGGCACATTCATCACATTCTATTTTCTGCCTTCCAGCTGGAGGATAAGTGCAACAGCAGCCTTAAAACATCCTTGGCTGTCCGACCAAAGCCTCCATTCCAGACTCCAAGTTCAGGTGTGTAGATTTGTTCTTCCCTGAGTCCCTCTCATTCTTTTTGATGCCGTGTTGCTGTATGTTTATGCCTGGGTTAATATTGTTTTATTAAAACGATGTGTTCTTCGTAACCAAATGTTGGCTAAGCCAGTGGTCCCCAACCTTTTTATCACCGGGGACCACTCAACGCCGGGGACCACTCACCAGGGACCACTCAACGCCTTTTACTGAGGCCCGGTGGGGGGGGGATTGTTTACTCCTCTACTCTCAACCACTGCCCTAGCGCTCTCTGATCGCTATGGTAATGTTTAAACATCCCTTCAAAATAAGATACAGACACACCACAACAATGAACATAAGGAACATTTTATTTTCATGGAAATTTTAACTCATGACAATGACAAATCAATGGGAACCCTGAGCTTGTTTCTCTGCAACGAGATAGTCCCATCTGGGAGTGATGGGAGACAATGACACCCGAAGTGTGTTGTAAAGGGCCGGGGGGGGGGGAGAAGGCGTCCTTCATGGCCCACCTCCAATTAGTCGAAGGACCACATGTGGTCCGCAGCCCACAGGTTGGGGATCGCTAGTCTAAGCCGTATCTTTAATGAACTGAGTCTTTTGAAGATGTTGGCTCTATCTAGGGTTGTCAACTTTTTGGTGGTGTCTGGATACCTCCCACTATTATAACTGATTTCCAGGTGTTCTCCTGATGACAGGGATCAATTCCTCTGGAGAAAATGGCCGCTTGGATGGTTGGCTCTATGGCATTACACCCCACTGAAGTCCCTCCCCTCTAAACCCCTCCCTCATCAGTCTCCACCCCCAAAATCTCCAGGTATATCTCAACCCAGAGCTGGCAGTCTTGATCTAAGTCCAGTTGTTTTTCATGATAGAAGTTCAAGATTTATGTGTCTCCCAAAGGGTTTGAATGGGAAATTTGTGTTAGTTGTCTTATTTACCCTATGAATGATCTGTACCAGTAGATCTTTCCTCCGTTCCATCAAGCAGGTAACCACTGTGCCACTCTAAGTAGAATCATAACCTAAGCTTATTGACTTCATTACACATTGAAGGATGTAACTCTGCTTTGGACAGCACTGAACATAAATGATAAAGGTGATCCATATGGTAGCTCAGTCATGGAAATGTTCCCCAAGGTTTGAGTATTCCCATATCATATCTGCTTACACCTTGGGGGAGACACCCCCATCATAGAAAGGACTGGATTAATCCTCATGACCCCATACATTTTGTCATGCTGTGTCCCTGCATTTTCACTATCTCAGTATTATCATTATCATTATCATTATTCAATGTATTGCCTGCCACTCCTGAAACCGGCTCATGGCGGGCTACAGATGTCCACTAAATACCTCAATAAAAACCCATTAAAACAGACAATAAAAACGCAATAGAAAACAGCAACAACATGGTGAAATTACCTCCTCAATCTCCCCCCCCCAATCCCTACCACAATGGGGAAGAAAAGAGGGTCAAGATTACACTGACCACTTCAGGTGGGGGTGCCATCCTGTACTCATAGAGTGGTGATGCCATAGCAATTTGCTACTTTATTAGATGTCAAAAATGTTGCGATCCTCACCAGTTCTTTTGATACCTTTTGTCTCTCCTGCAGAAGAAAGCTAAAGGTGCCTCTACATCTCAAGAACCTGTGACTCCATAACCTCTCTGAAAAATCAAAGGTTGGTATTTGTTGGCTGGATACTTATGTCCCTGAGCTTGGGAAATAGGGGTAGAGGACAGAACCCACAGTAATGGGTTTAAACTATGTGCAGAAGGGTACTGGCTAGATAACAGGAAAAAATTCATAGAGTAATTCAGCAATGGAATAGGCTGCCTACGGCAGGGGTAGTCAACCTGTGGTCCTCTAGATGTCCATGGACTACAATTCCCATGAGCCCCTGCCAGCAAACGCTGGCAGGGGCTCATGGAAATAGTAGTCCATGGACATCTGGAGGACCACAGGTTGACTGCCCCTGGCCTACGGAGGTAGTGAGCTCCCCCTCACTGGCGGTCTTCCAGCAGTGGCTGGACAGATGTTGTCCTGGGGGCTTTAGGCTGATCCTGCATTGAGCAAGGGACTGGACTAGATGGCCTGTGTGCCCCCTTCTCACGCTATGCTGCAAGAAGAAAGTGACCGATTCCAAAAACACAACAAAGGAAAAAAGAATCTGTCCAATGCCTGAATCAAAATGTAAGAGTCTCTGTTATCTATTATTATAATTTCCACCTGAACTCCACCAAAATGGTCTCTAGATAACTTTTCCGTTTTCAATCCTTTCGTCAGTGGCAAAAATGAGTCCTCCACAAAGTGGTATTATTAAATTCAATATATTCACTCAATGTGCTCTGTAATATTGTTAATCTACTTGAAATATAATTAGGCGAAAAACGCTCTTATGGTGTGGATATTCAAGGCTGTAAGCTCTTTTCACTCTATGGCAGTTTGATTTCTATGAACGGGGAATTAATATATTGTGAATGGAAATGAAGGAGAAAGAAATGGTTAACATGTTTTTTAAATGGTGCAAGCTGCTTTGGACAGTAGAATATAAACCAACAAATGACACATCTTCTCCTATCGGGATTTCCCGCATTTCTTGTCATTAGGGACCAGCTCCTAGGATTCTATGGTCCTAGATTCGCAAAGGCTGAAAATTCTTCTGTTACGATATAATCACTTTTTTACAAACTCTGTCAAACATTAAATCTGAGGCCAGCTAGACAGAGTATGCCACTTTTCGTTCCGAGTTCGCATTCTATCTGGTGGCTCCCGCCCTATTGGTCACGTGCCGTCTGCCTGGTGGGGTTACAAATATAATTAGGTGGTTTGTAGTTAAGGCGTTGGTTTTAGGAAGGACTGTCTGCAGAACTGTGAACGTTCCTGGCTCATCATGAGTTCCTGTAAGCTGCATTACAGGTCTAGCTTTCTAAGCCACCAAAACCACATGATTTCCAAGTCCCTCAATATACTGAGTCAAACTCGTGGGAAGAGACTGGCTGTGTCATCTACAGAAGGGCAGGGCAACATTTCTTCCTTTGCCTTACATATTGCCTCTGTGGCATAACTGGGTACACATGCTTATTACTTTCTCCATTATGCTGTCTGCTCATTTTGTAGAGCAGGGGTAGTCCAAATGCAGCCCTCCAGATGGCCCTGGGCTACAACTCCCATGAGCCCCTGCCAGCAACATTTCAAAAGATCGCACAGCCCTTTCATCCAGCAGACGTTTACTTGAGATAAGTACCGAATGATAAGTACCAAATCATTCTACCCCTGGTTAATCAATTCATTTGTTTTTACATTTGTATGTTTCTGTTCTGCCCTTCCCAAAGGCTCATGGCAGATCACATCAAGCAGAAATACAAAGCCAGTTAACATAATAAAGTTATTAGGCATTGTAAAATTCTAAATTTGTAACAGTTCAAAATGATTTGCATAGAAGTGTACTAGTGTGCTCTATCATGGATTTCATTGCCCCTGTTATAAATTAAACTTGGATTGGTTGATCCATTCTCAAAATTTGCTGTTTCCATTTCAATAAATAACGGAATAAATAATTCACTCATAATCCACATTGTTATTTGCACTGAACACATAAAGCTGCTTTATTGGCCTGTCAAGGACAGTATTTTTTTTATGTTTTATTTACTTTATCTATACCCCACTTTTTACCCCATAGGGGACCCAAAGCAGCTTTCATTATTGTCCTCTCCTCCATTTTATCCTCACAACAACCCTGTGAGGTAGACTATGAGAGTGTATGACTGGCCCAAGGTCTCTCAGCAAGCCTCAAAATGGCTACCCTTCCTCTCCTCTCCTCTCCTCTCAACAGACACCAAGTGAGTTACAGTAGGTGGGGCTGAGAGAGCTCTGAGACTGGCCCAAGGTCTCCCAGCAGGCCTTACATGTCTCAAAATGACTTACAATTCCCTATCCTTCCTCATCCCACAACAGACGCCCTGTGCGGTAGGTGGGGCTGAGTGAGAGAACCATGACAGGCCCAGGTTCTCCCAGCAGGCCTCACGTGTCTCAAAAACGTGTCTCCCTCAACAGACTCCTGTGAGGTAGGTGGGACTGAGAGAACTCTGACAGAACTGTGACTGGCCTAAGGTCTCCAGGTTTCATGTGTGTCAAAATTGGTACTCCCCTCTCCCCACAACTGTGAGACAGAAGCGGTTGAGAGAGCTCTAAGAGAACTGTGGATGCTCCCCCAGCTGGTTGCACGGGGAGAAGAAGTAGGGAAATCAAACCCAGTTCTCCACTCTTAACCCCTTAGACACCTCTCTTAACCACTACACCAACCTGGCTCTGTATACAAATCTGGCAGTGGAAATTAGACATTAAAAGAGTAGCAGAGAACCTCGATATAGAAAAAGACCCAGCCAAGATAAAAGGGGCTCCCTCTCTGCAAGCCCCCTGGGGTTTTGGGATCATTTCCCCTCCCCCCCAGCTTTCTCCATACTAAGGTTGTTAAGGGAAAAGACTTGTTAAAGACTTTCTAAGGCTGTTTGCCCTGTTGTCCAAAGCCTCCTTGGGCAATGGAATGAATTGAATAGCTCCAGCGACTCTGACATCACTCTGACTTCCATGGGAAATCCAACCCAATTGCTTTCCTATAAATTATACTGCCAATCTAGCAAGATTCTTGTTTCTTTTCTAGAAAACCCCTGCATGGAGGCTGCTGCCGTGGTGGTTATAAATTGAAAACCAGCAGCTCCGGTTCTTTGACCGCCCCCCTGCATGGCGACTGGAGGTTTTTGCGAAATGGACCAACACCTCTTTGGCTGCAGGACTCTGTTCCGGCTGTCTCAAGCTGCTTTCCGACCCTGCTTGTTTTTCTGCTTTCAGCAGCTGCTGAAGTTTCCAAGATGGTGCTGCTGTTGGGAGGCGATGTAAATTTGGGGTTCTGATTTTTGCTCATGTTCAGTGTCATGTCTCTGGCTTTCCTGGCTCAGCCGTCTTTCTGTGGACGAACTCTCTTGATATTCAGCCAACGGAGGCTGCGCTTCTTCTGCTTTGAAGAATGTGGCAAATTGAAGTATCGGGTTCAAAGTTCGACCGACCTCTTATGCTGAATGGATATAATATGAATCAGAAAAGGATTTTTGGGGCACCCTGAAATATCATTTTGAATGTCTTTAACATACTATGCTGTTCCAGTTCAGCTGGTGAGCTTGGGCCAGTAGCGATTTGCACGGAAGCCTTCTAATCACAATTTGCTCTCTTTGTGCCTCTGAATCTTTTCATATGACTCTTTACCGCTAAGATTAATTTAAGGCATCCTAGTATAGATATAGAGCCTCTTGTGGCGCAGAGTGGTAAGGCAACAGACATGCAGTCTGAAGCTCTGCCCATGAGGCTGGGAGTTCAATCCCAGCAGCCGGCTCAAGGTTGACTCAGCCTTCCATCCTTCCGAGGTCGGTAAAATGAGTACCCAGCTTGCTGGGGGGTAAACGGTAATGACTGGGGAAGGCACTGGCAAACCACTCCATATTGAGACTGCCATGAAAACGCTAGAGGGCATCACCCCAAGGGTCAGACATGACCCGGTGCTTGCACAGGGGATACCTTTACCTTTACCTTAGTATAGATATGTGTGTTTGCCTAGCTAGAGAGAGAGAGAGAGAGAGAGAGAGAGAGAATGAAGTAAATAATGAAAAAGAACTGTTTCTGTTTAAAAATTTAAGAGGTATAATACAATCCGGATGTTTAGAGAATTGAAGCCACATCATAGCTGAGCTTCATGCAGGTGTCATGATTAACCAGGATTTTGGTGAAAACCTCAGTTTATTGAATTAACCATGGTGCAGTTTGCTTGAAGAATCTTTAGGAATGCCAAACCACTGGCCCCATCTTGAGGATTTATCTTGGCAGGGCCTGAGCTGGATATGATGCAAAATCATATCCACCTGGATGTGGTGTAAATGCATTAGAAGACAATCCGGTCAGAGCATCACATTTTTGGACTGATGTGAAATCCAGTATCAACAGGCATCATTGATGGCCTAGACCTTTCCCCCCACTGCTCAGATGTCCAAAAGCAAAAGGAAGGGCCCAACCAACACGAAGTGTCAAATTCAGTTTTGGAGATTTCCCTCATCGCAAAGCAAATCTGGCCAAAAATCAGGCCAGCCTCTGAATAGCCTCAGCAGCACTAAAACTCAAGAGCAACAAGAGGCTGTACAGGGGAAAACTCCTCATGCGGAAACGGTCCCTAAAATTTCAGTATAAATTCTAGTTGCTATTTCTCCATATGGGAAAAATACCTCATGTGCCATCGCAGGATAGTTATGCAATTTTATCTATACCGCAACTTTTCAGCTGTATGTTTCACTGTGAAGAACTCATCCATCTCAACAAATACTATGGAACACCAGTGAAAGGAATTAAAATAAGCTAGATTAGTAAGGTTCTCAATTAATGCAGCAATATATCGTCACCATGAGATACAAGGAAGTCTCCACGAGGGGGGGGGGGTTGAAAGCAGAAAGCTTTGTTTTCTAGCATTAAATCTTAAGACGCATTCTTCCTTTTATCCAGCATCTCCAAGTTCCAGTTCCATTGACTTTGGAAATGAGACTGTTTCTGTACTGGGAACTTTGCTGTCCTGGCTCCCGTGAGGGAGCACAAATCCGGGGCAGACGAGGTACACCAGGCCAAATGCTCCCCAATGCGGGGACAAACAGAGGTGGGGCAAGCCTCCAGTGTGGAAACGGACTTGGGGAATATGTTAATCAAAGTAAATTATTGCCAACAAAGCTTTTCTTAATCATCTTTGCCCTACCTCTGGTGATTTCTACTCACTCTGTAAAGTTAGAAATGATGTGTTACGCTGTTGTTAAGATGACAAGCATTTTGTGTGATATTCAGTCCAGCGATCTAAAGAATACTGCAGGCTGAGCGAATGAAACCGCAGTATGAACTTTAGTGACAGTACTGAAGACTTCTTCATAATATGCATAAATCACACGAAATTTTAGTAAATATCGAAATAGTTGTCAATGTCATCATCTGGCTCGTCCTGGAAAATTAGAATGACGTACACACTCAAATATCAATACTAATTTGCAAATTTCTGCCCTGATTGTGCAGAACCAATTTTAGTATGTTTCTTGACCATGGAAGGTGGTAAGGAACTGTTCTTCAGCTTGGTGTAGTGGTTAAGAGTGGCGGCCTCTGATTTGGACAGCCAGGTTTTATTCGCTGTTCCTCCTCCACATGCAGCCAGCTGGATGACCTTGGGCCAGTCACGGAGGTCTCTCAGCCCCACCTACCTCACAGAGTGACTGTTGTGGGAGGAAAGGAAGGTGACTGTAAGCCGCTTTGAGACTCCTCCAGGAAGTAAAAAGCAGCATACAAAGACACCCCCAGCTCTTCTTCTCTTAATTCTAGCTGAGGTGTTGGGTGCTTTAAAAAAAAAACTTTTTAAAATGATATAACCACAGGATAATGTATTTAACAGAATCACTTCTTTAGTTTTGATTAAATAGGAGATTGGTCCCATAGCGTTTTGGGGACTGAGTGAGTGTATAGGATTTTGGGTGGTTTTGCTTACCGGCATTTTTAATGGTGTTTTGCTTTGAGGGTTTTTTGGAAACTGAACAGCCGTGGCCGAGAGAGCAGGTTGAGTGTGATGGGTACTTTACAAGCCATGGGCAATTGCAGGCAGACTTTATCCTGAAGACATTTGCTGATGTGTCACGTCTCAGATTTCCACAAGTTGTAAACAGCTGTGCTTCGTGTGTGTTTTAATCACTACCCAATCGCCTGTGGCTTCCTTTGCTGTCCCGTTCCCTTCTGCAGCGATCCAATGAGAATGCCGAGTCCTTTCCCAAAGATACAGCTTTCCTATACAGGTTGCCTTTGAGCCACTGCTTCCCTGCGGCTCAGTGCCAGACTCCTCTGGGTTTTGTGCAAATGCTCCTACTTCAAAACAGGAAGCACTGGGACAGATGCATGCAAAGTGCCTGTTTCTCACCCCTAACCACAGCACTTCTGCACACTGCTGGAATGGGAGGGAAGGTTCTTCCAAGCCAAAAGGTTCTATTTCCAGGTAGGCGTGAGATCCAGCACCTCTTATTTTATTAGCCCCAGCCCTTCCCAGCAAAGCAATGAAAGCACACACAGGAAACACTTTGTGCTGTGTACTTTGAGTTTCAATGCTAAATGGGAGGAAGCAAGACCCATGCTGCGTTGTGCCAAATGCCGACCACAATGAGTCCATGTTTACGCCTGCATTTTTGGTGGGTTGCCAGGAATGGAGCTTTGAAAGGTAAGTGCTGTTGTGTAGCCTGTGGCTAGTGGAGATGCTGAATCGCAGCCAAAATACCCATCAGTGTGGCCTCTGATAGACGAGGAAGAACTAATGTACTTGGGAGAGCAATTCATGAGTACTCGTAGTTTTCTATTTATTTATTTAATCTGCTGAATTTAATTAGACTGAGGTAAAATACATGCCATCTGTTCCACATAATATATTTCTGGTAAGGTCTTGGAGGAGGAGCTTGTCTCATGGCTTAAGTGCCACTCAGCACTTAACACCCACTCAGGGCAGCTGTCCCGCCCCTGAGTACCTCCTCCTCCAACCGGCTTGCTTGTCTGTCCAGTGGCCAGCCAATAGCCTTCTATCCCTCACCCCTGACCACCCCCTCCTCCGTCCACTTCACTCCGAGGCCCAGAGGGTGCAGATCCCTGCTGCGTGAGAGTTCCCTTCCCAGGGGCCTCCAGCCTGCAGCCTTTCAAGCTCCTGGGGGAGTTCTTCCACCCACAGAGTTCTTCCACCCAAACCCCCAATCTAGTGCCTGTTGGATTCCTGAATGCAACAGGCTTTGCCCCTAGTAGGAACATGATTTTGCAAACACAGTAGAAATTGCACGCTGCATTTTGAATCCCCTTTCTCCTGATTGATTCTGTATTACAAATGAAAGACTGGTCAGCAAACCGGTACTACCACTAATCACTGGGGGCAGGGGGAGGGAAACATGTCACCGGTCAGTTCGTAGCAACTGTCCAATAGCAATAACGATCAAGATGTTAGTATGCTTCTGGCCCTAAAGACATTTTCAGTAGATTATAGGAACATCTCTGCATTATCTGTTACAATCTACCTTATCTGTTGCAATTACCCTTGGCAATAAGGTCATAACAGCATTGCAAATGCTTCTTACAAGTCTTTGTCCTCCGAAAGGAAGGCTTCTGTATAGTCACGATTCCTTTCCATCAGCAAAGTCCAAACGCCATCTAGCTTAAGTAATGCTTAAAACTGCATGAATTCATAGTAGGGACATTTAAACCAGAGGGTCTCGAAGTGTGTGTTAGTGTGTGTGTGTTTTTGCTAGGACCGGCCTGATAGCAACTCACGTAAGCAACTATTCACACCTCCCCAAAGAGGCCCATTCCCCACTGAGAATCATGGATTTAGGCTGACAATTTCACCTTCCATGAAGGCTTATAGCTAACTAACTCTATAAATATTACTAGAAATACGCATAGAGGTAACTGTAAATATGCTACTCCGGTTTAAAGTCAAAACAGTCACCAAAACGACGTAACAATACTTGCACTTCATAAGGATGTTTTCTTGAAGGCAGAGAATGGCTTGTTTAGACTTAGGACTATAAAGTTACGCAAATGTTTGTGTAATATATGCCTTTTTGGAATACTTTTTTTGTAGATTAAAACTCCCTCTGGTATTCTTAAGCATTGCGACTAAGCACATGAAGTGTAGAATAAATTATTCCTTTGTTTACTCTGGAGCTTTGAAGTGATTGTCTTTATATTCCTATTTTAGCCTTCAAATTTAATTTGTAGAATTTGGGCGAAATGTTATCGAAAAATTCGTGCACTTTATTCTGGCTATCATCTCTTGATTACTTTGGGGAATATCAACTATGAACTCTCCTCAGCTGTTAATTAAGGAATTCAATATTATTAGTATTAGTATTAGTATTAGTATTAGTATTAGTATTAGTATTAGTATTAGTATTAGTATTAGTATTAGTATTATTTGCCCACCACTCTCAGCAGAGCCAGCTCGGGGGGGGGGGGGGTGTTTACAAGATAAAAATAGATAAATACAATCCCCTAAAAAACTCCATAAAACACAGTAGTTAATAAAATAAAAACTGATAAAAATATGACAGCAAACCAGCCCACCAACTCCATTGGGGACCAGGGGAAAACATCTGGCCACCATAGATAGAACATGGTAGAGTAACCTCCTCCTCCTTATTCCTTCTTTGGGGGGCCCACAGATATTCTCTTCACCCTGGCCTCAACCATAGACCTGGTGGAAGAGCTCCATTTTGCAGGCCCTGCAAAAAGCCAGAAGCTCCCGCATCTCTTAATCACAACTATGAAATACTGAAATCAAATATCAAGATACAACGCTATGGAATGCCAAGTGCTACTGAGGCCCCAATAAGATGTCATCGCTGTTGATACTAATCATAAGCTTGGTGGAAGACCTCTTTTTTGCACACGCTGTGGAACTGCTCAAGTTCCAGCAGGTCCCTGATCTCGCCAAGAAGCTAATTCCACCAAGCAGGAGCCAGGTCCAAGAAGGCCCTGGCTCTTGTTGAAGCCAACCATATTTCAGTATGACCGGGGACAACCAGCCAGTTTGCATTTGCTGATTGTAAGGCCCTCCAAAGGTTGTAATCAGTCTCTTACATATGTAGGGCCCTGACCATGGTTAATGGTTAAGACCAGGACCTTGAACCAGATCCAGAATTCAACTGGGAGCTAGTGCAGCTGCTGGAGGACTGGTCGAATATGGGCCCTCCAGGGTGTGACTAGGACCTGGACAAAGATCTGGATTCAAACTCTCATTGGACTATAAAGCTTGCTGGATTATCTTAGACCAGTTGCTCCCTCTCAGCCTATCATGCCACACATTGCTATTGAAAGGATAAAATGGATGAGGGAGGGCCAACGTATGCCCCTCCGGACTCCTTAAGTGAAGGGCATGATAAAAATGTAAGCTCAGTAAAACAGTTTGATGACAAAGCAACTTACCAGTACTGTTCTTGGCCTGTTTCTCACCCTTTGAACCTCAATTCCTGCTTCCACAAGACTTTCCTAAACCCTACGGCCTCATGGCTATACGTTTGTCTTACTTTTCCGCACGTTCTTCTGGGAACTTGCCTTTCCAACTTAAAAGTTTGCCTCACTTTGGGTTAGATCTTTCTTCCTCTGAGAGAGACCCTGCTGAGGCGATGTGGAGGGTTGACCACAGATCACACATGCTCAACCACTGGAAAAATAAAGCATCTGAACAGAAATATACTTGGTTTTAAAAAAATCTTTAAAACCAGCTGTTATTGCAGGTCTAAATAGATTGCCTAGATCAGAAAAAGTATTCTAAAAAAGAGCATTCACAATCTCACCAGAGTTCACTGTTAAACCTCCTATTTGCCTCCATGCCCCAATTATTTCAAACACCTGTTCCCAGTCCATGTTCTTTGCATTTCTTTGCCCGGCTCTGTTAATATTTTTGAAGTACTGGAAACACACTCAGTATGTCTTTCTTTTTAATTATTTTCAAATTAATTTTAATTTTCTGAATTATTCAAACCTGCCCATTTGTTCAATAAAACTGAACTTTAATTAATACTTTTCAGTTTAAAGACTCCTAAAGTTTCTGCCCGGTGCTTTATGGGCTGTTTTAATGAAATGCTTTGAAATAGTCTAGAGAGTTCCCAATTTCTCAGTTAATGGCACCTTTTCCCACAAGCAAAATAATAATGTTTAAAATGTTCTACTTCCATCTACGGTGACTCACCACGGTATCCCAGTAGTGCAATGGTTCGTTTGGGAGTTATGCCAAATAATGCATGGGGAAGTTAATTGTCATCCGAATTTGGAAGTTTCTGAAAACAACCTGTTCTATATTCAAAGAAAGAGTCTCTCTCCCTCTCAGCCTGAAGTTGGACAGTAGGGAATATCTATTGCCATTTTAAGGTGTTGAGAACCTGGAAGATCTTTAAGATATGAGTCGTTACCTGCTCACCTGTATCACCAAGAAAAGACTCTAGCTTCAGGTGGGTCGCCATGTTGGTCTGAAGCAACAGAACGAAGTTTGAGTCCATTGGTACTGTGAAGACCAACCAAGTTTAATTCTCGGTATAAGCTTTCTTGATCATCATGTGGGAGGTCAAACTGGCCTTTAGGCTTTGACCCTGGCCTGGTGTAATGCTCTGCCAGGGGGGTCCTGAGGGACCAGTTCCACAGAACCACCAAGACAGGCTGATGGTCAAGGCCCCAAGAGATGATCAAGAAATGCTGGCCTCACTACTGGAAACTTAGAGAAGTCCTGCTCCAAGAACTCTGACCTCCCCACCTCAAAATTATCTGGGGGTAATTGGGATCATTAACCATTTTATCATTTTATCTGATTATCGTTGTGTAACCGTGTTGTCCCCGCCCCAAGCTATGCAGGAAGGCCATGTTATAAATATAAATATTTATTTGTATATTCCTCATGGTGTGCATGCACACATGAAAGCTTCTACCCATAATTATACTTTGTTGGTCTTCGTGCCGCCCTTGGACTCAAAGGGAATAGTATCTTTATACTATCTCTGCTGCCACATGCTTTATGAAGCCTTAAACCAGGACTGTATGGAAGGAAAAATAATAGCCTTATTAGCTTATTTTTCTAGGTCTAAATCATTGCTTATTCTTCATAGACATAGACTAGGAGAGAGCAAA